>NW_008691937.1:60687-76254 GCF_000695815.1 Acanthisitta chloris
CATTTAGACTCATGCCTAATGTGGACAGACAAAATGTACTGTGCATTCTTCTTTCAAGATGTCATAGCTCTCGTGGCCTGATTATCCAACACTGTTGTTAAATGATTTTCGTTGTAGGAATTATTCCCATGAATAATTTAAAGATTCAGATCATTTGAAGGTGATTCCCACCATTCAGGGAAGATCACATGCTAAAGGCAAAATCTTACACATTGGTACATGAAGAACTAAATGATTCTGGCAGACCTTGATTTTGAAAGTTGATATTTACAATCTGAAAAATATTCCTGTTACAAAGTCAAATGTGTGAACACAATTGCACATATTAATCCTGTTATCTCAAATATTGAACTTGCATGGTGAGACAAAGTCCTGCTGCAATAAATTTGTAGACCATATGGAGTAGTACTGCAGGAAAAAATATTCTTTTCACATAACAGATCAATACAGAAAGAGAATAAATTCCAAAACCAATGTGTTACATGGATAGTCTGTGCCAGATGCTTATTTTGAAACAAGTCTTTAAGAGCCCTTTCTGGAGTTTAAGTACACCAGTCACCCCCTTTTTCAACATGCTTCAAGAAATTAAACCACAGTTAAATTTATTCCTTTTAGCTCAATGTTGTCTTATATGAAAAACTATTAGAGAGTATCTATCATTTTAAATCATTATTTATTTTGACCTAATGAAAGGGAAGAAAATCACTGTTATAAAATAAATCCTTGACAATATCAGCAATATCCATCTTGTTGCAGCAGTATTTTGGAGCACAGTTATTCATTTTTCCCCTTCATTAAAGCATTTTTTTCATATTAATTATCATTGTGACAATTTTAATACTAGAACACACTTTACTACCCACAAAATTAAGTCCTTTAATGATTGTCTTCCTCAGCCATTATTCCTTCTGAGGTTGCTCAAATACAACTGCATTCAGAATAACTTTTTAAGAAATGTTTTCTGTTCACTGATACTAAAAATTCGAATTAGTAAATAAATCAATCTTTCAGTAACTCTGCTGCAATAAATCAGAAGATGTTTTCTCAAGCCCTCCATATATGCCCTAAAGTCAGAGAGACTCTGTGGTTCTCATTCAGTAAAATTCCCTGCAATAAAACATTTTTCCCGATTTGAGTTTCATCATTGCTAATACATAAGCCAACTCATTTTTTCCCATCATCGAAGACATAACTTCTTAAGGATACATTCTAGAGAAAAAAAAAATTCATATTGGTCATTTGGACAGAGCTCTCAATTATTGTCCTAAATCTCAGTTTCAATTTAATGCAACAACTATTGTCATTTTTCATCCTTTGCTGCTGTGTATCTTTGGAGTGGGAATCAAGGGAAAGCAATTGTATCCAGGGCAGCAAGAACTTCTTAGGTTTGCACAATAAATAGATGGCTCATACACACTCAACTCAGTAAGTTCCATCTCATATGGTCTACTTGGATGGTTAATATTAACATTTCATTGAGAAATTAATAATAATAATAGTTCATTGAGAAATATCCATATTGCTTTAGAAAGAGAGAGAGCATCCCATTCTGGAGAACATAGACATCTTGTTACAATAATATGTGGTGTAATTCCCTCTGGGTGCACACAAAGGACCAGACAGAAGAAATTCAAGGGGAAGGCATATGCCTACAGCCTTTGAAAACATGATATGTCTATATAGTGATATCACTGTTTTGGAGTAGGTTTTTTCTCTGTGGTGAAAAAATGCCAAATTTCACAATATAAATTTTGTGTTCCATATTTTGAAACTATCTGGAAGAGACCAGGAGACATGAGGGAACATTTTCCTCTGGATTGCCTGGCCAAAAAAAAATCTCACTAAATAAATCATGTTAAACTCATAGTATGCTCAATATTCCTTTGGGGGGAGAAGACAAAGATCTTTAATAAACAGTAGAAACCTCTTTCAGGACATTAAATTGATCTCACAATAATGCTTTTAAGATCAATGTATTTAATGTCCAAATGAAATAGATAAAAAAGAAAAAGAATAAACAACATGGAAAGCATGTGGGAAAGGAGATAAAGGAAATTTGAGAGTGACTGATAAGAGGGAGCTAAGGTGTGCGATTCAGCCCTTGTTTCTGATAACCATCTCTAAGTGGAGAAGGGGCTCAATGGTCCTCTTCTTCTGCTGCGGATTAAAAGAAGAAAGTATTTGAAAAATGTAAGATTTCGGTTAAGAGATCTGTTCCCACTGCACAATCATATTTCTTGAATGATGAAGCCAGCAGCCCTCACAGACAGCAGCTCCTACTAATCAGCTATAAAACTTGTCTGTCCTATCCTTACCCAAGATCATACGCTTCAGTAATTCCAAAAAGAGGAATTCCTGATGGCTTAACATGCACCTAAACTGCATATCCCAGGGATTTAGCAAAATTTGGGGGACAGAAGATTTGAGGACATCTTCTCTGGGACAAAGAACAAGGCATTTAAATGCTTTTAACTGACCTGACCGTAGTATGGGTATATCACAGCAAATAAAAGACAACTCCCTGTTTGCCCTAAGCCTAGAGCTTGCTTCCACCTACAGTGACTATTAACTACTTTAATTCACTGCTAAAAGGATCTTTGGAACTAGTTCAGAAGAAGAGAATGGAGAGGTTTACCAGCAAATCTAACCTACCATTTGTAACAGAACTGATCTTGGAGAGAGGACAGAGGGCAGCAATAACACAGCATATGTCCTCGGTGGCAGTCATAGACCAGTTGTAACTCTCCTTACATCAGATTTACTTCTGCCAGCTCTCCTCTCCCTAGCGTTCTTTTCCCGGTTTCACATTCACTGCATACATGTAACCTTTAGAGCAACAAAGTGACGTATATGAGCAGGGGCTGTCTAATCCCACCTCAGGTCTCACAGTTCCTCATTCTAACTTTCAATATTTTTCTGGAAAGTCCTTATGGACAGTTACTGAATTTCACTCTATGGGAACTATTTGTTAAAATAGCATGTAACTGAAGTATGAGCCAACAAGTCTTTTCTGAATGAATTTATGAATCAAATACATGTACTTGGAAGTTTTAGGATAAAAGAAACTCGAAACAGAAATATGAATCCTGGGCCTTGGAGAGAGAGAAAAAAATTTACAGTCCTCTGTGACAGTAGCTGATAACAAAAGACAAATCCACACTTTGCAGTTATTCATTAGAGCTCCTTGGTGCTGTGGCCAACAAGTCTTTTCTGAATGAATTTATGAATCAAATACATGTACTTGGAAGTTTTAGGATAAAAGAAACTCGAAACAGAAATATGAATCCTGGGCCTTGGAGAGAGAGAAAAAAATTTACAGTCCTCTGTGACAGTAGCTGATAACAAAAGACAAATCCACACTTTGCAGTTATTCATTAGAGCTCCTTGGTGCTGTGTGTTCTTTTGCTTTTAGAGAGAGAAAGGTTTGCTAGTATAAGATGAAAGAGCCTTGTAACTCTCCTATACAGTGTGCATATTGATTTTTTGGGATCAAATTGCAGTATTGAGTTTTGTACTCCACTTCATGCCGTGTTACTTTCCTGTAACCTACTACTATCCTGGAGGACACAACCTGGTTCATGTGGACCCCCAGGGAGATACACCATGTTAGCAGGCATGAAAAATTCTGTTGAGTCACACAATCTGTTTATTCTTCACATTTTGTTTCACATTTGTCTGACGTGTGGATAGCTTTAGACAGATAGAACTTGTTGCAATTTTAATGCATATATAGTGAGATTTTGTGTGTTTGTAAATATTACTGTTACACAGATCCCCTCCTCACAGAGAGGACAGAAGCATTCCTTCTCATCCCTTTTCATGTGTGTTTGTAAGGATAAGGAATTTTATTGGCTACTTTTCCAGATGGGTACATTAAGGCATATACATATGGTGGATGTAGTTCAAATTTCAGATTAAGGTATTCAAAAGTAGATGTTGAAATGCTTATGTCTGCATGTTGTCTAAGTGTCTAAACTCTCTTTCCAGCCCAGTACAGACCACTGCTCAGAACACTACAAAGTGTTCAGATGACCAGATGGAATCATCCACATTGTCTAAATTACTTCCCTAAATTCTGCTGCACTAACTGGATGTCCACAAACTGTACTGGCTTAGACACATTGTTAACACACAGACACCTACATGTAGACATCTACACATAGAAACTTCCATCTATGAGTTGAATTCCACCAAATTAACATGTCTTACAGGACACATATACATGACATGGGGCAGAGCTGTGCAGAAATGCAAAGATTAATTAGCTCAATATCTCACCACTATTGTAATTCCACTGTTTAGCCCAGGTAATTCATAGAATCATAAAATTTAAGGGCTGGACTGAACCTTACAGATCATCTAGACCCAAACCCTCCCTGTCATGGGCAGGGACACCTCCTCACTAGGCCAGGATGCTCAAGGCCTCATCCAGCCTGGCCTTGAACACTGCCACGTTTGGGGCATCCATTATCTCCCTGGGCAACCTGTTCCAATATCTCACCACCCTTAGAGTAAAAAGCTTTTTTCTCACATCCAACCTAGACTTTTCCTCCTTCAGTTTGAACCCATTACCCCTTGTCCTACTAACACAGAGTCCCTCTCTGGCTCCTTGTAGGCCCTTCAGATATTGAAATGTTGCTATGAGGTCTCCATGCAATCTTCTTTTCTCCAGGCTGAACAGCCCCAAATTCCTCAGCCTGTCCTCATAGACGAGGTGCTCCAGTCCTCTTGTCAACTTTATGGCCTCCTCTGGACTTGCTCCAACAGTTCCATTTCCTTCTTACGGTGAGGATACCAGAACTGTGTGCAGTATTCCAGGTGGGGTCTCATGAGAGCAAAGTAGAGGGGAAGAATCACCTCTTTTGATCTGCTAGCCACACTCCTTTTGGTGCAGCCCAGGAGTTGATTAGCCTTCTGGGCTGCTAGTGCACGCTGCAGCGCATGGTGAGCTCCTCATCCATGTCCAATTCACCATGCTAGGTAGACATCTTTAATGCTACACCTGGAAAATATCTTTTTTTTTTTCAAGGAGTATCGTATTAAGAAAATTATCTCCTAGCTTTTAATACATATTAAACATCATTGGCACAAAAAGTTGTGAAATTCATGACTACTGTTATGCATGTGTTACATCTTGGCTGACTTTTCCCAAGAATACTTGGATCATGAAGAAGACTGAAACAGAAGCAGGCATAATACGTTATTCAAGGTTAGTTAAACTAAAGACTGAACTTGCTTTGACATTCCCAAACCATTTTATTTCAACCCCACACTCATACGTAAAAATGCTCTGTTTGAAATAAGACGTCAGGGAAGAGTTAATTTTTTTCTGTGGTCTGAAGAACATTTCCTGCATGCTCCAGGCAGATCCCTATGCATGTTAACAAGGTCCTTATATGATCCCTGTGACTTCTGTAAGATTAATCTCATCCAGAGTTCTATATCTGCAAAACACTGATCACCCCAAGGGTTTTGGGTGGTTTTGTACCTATAGAGATAAATTTGTGCTGGTTTTGATTAAATAATCTGTACTATTTCCACATCTACATTAAGACCACGTTAACTGTGCACAGAATGCCTCCTTTGCTGTATTACTTGCAAAAGGAGCCGTGGATGTCAGACTCAGATGTATGTACATATACAATCAAGATAAATAGCTGCTCAGATGAATCCTGACACATTAATGCAGCTCTACCGCCTCCTAATATTTCACACCTACCTGTAGGCAGAAATCTGAACCAGTATTAACACGCAAATAATAGGCACTCACTAGGATGCATCCCAGAGATGTCCAAATGCCCCAGAATTTTGTGGTCAGGGTCCTTCCAATCCACAGCTGAAGCAGTATCTTCCCTATCCCCAATTCCTTGATGTCTAGCAGTGTAGTTGCAGCTCTGAGCTTCTCTGGCTTATAGGAACAACAATTACAAGCTGACCTTTGTCATAATTTTCAGTACTCTAATTTATCCCATATATCTTAGACTAAACTTAGAAAACCTCATGTAGAGGTCACAAGGCAGATGATGGATTCTCAAAATTGTATATATGCCCCTCCAGTTGTAGACCAGGTCAGAGTGAGTTCTCTATTTCTGAATTACTAATTCCTTTAAATAATTAGCAGACATGCCACTCAATTATCGTTGATTTTCACATCCCATTTAAAGGTCACTAGGTTTTAGAGTCATCCTTAATTTGGCATAAAAATTATCTGTCCTTCCCAGCTCTGGCCTTACATCCCTGAAATCTGAAAAGCACAAAATTAACTTTGACAATGTTAACTCTTTAGTACAGCAAATGTGGCTGTATGCATCCTTTCTGTGCTTTCACTCAAGAAAAAAGACATTGTTTAATTATTTAAATTTAAAGAAAATTACATTTCCTCAGCTGTTTTAAATAAACTATACCTCTTCTCTTCTTCTGGTATATCATATTTCAATGTTTATACTTATTGAATTTATTAGGAAAAAGGCAACATCTGAAATTGTAATACAGTGAAAAATCCTGCTATCCTGAATGTTCTCCTCCTTTATGCTTGTGACAGTTATTCAACAATAAAAGATAACCTGGTAGATTTATTTATGATATTCTTTAGGTCACAGAGAAATATGATTTCTCTTAGACCAACTGAGCTTTCAATACGCAGAATAAAAAGCTGAATATTCTTAGCTATGCTGCATGACTCAGTGTTGTCCTTTCTTCTTTCCTCTAGGTAACAGCAAATTAAATTGCCTTCAGTAAAACCATATAAAATATAATTAACCTTAGTGACCCTGTTATCCTCAGTGTCCCTTAATCCACATAGTACAAAGTGGAGAGAAACATTTCTTCTTTATAATGACTAAAATTCTATAACAAAACACAGTTATCCAAGTGTTACTGTATCATAGGTAACAATCTTGGGCTGTTGTCAATCCCGTGGCAGTGGTGTGGTGTAAAATGAAAAGCCTTTGGGACATGGGGTTCTTAGTTCAGTCTGTATTGCCTCATGAGTTGATTTTGTAGCTTGAAACAACCAGGATTAGTTTGAGTTGTAGCTTTGTCACAGACAGGGTTGGAGATTCTGTGCACATAACTTTTCCTGTGTTTGTCAGCTGGGGTGATAAATCTTGCATGCCTCACTGGAATGCAGTGAAGATTAGGTAGCAATTTCATATATAAGTTATTGCATGATTTTCTGACATTACATGTAGGTACAAACCACATAGATATCAACAGTTTGACATCTCTAGATATAGATCCTACCAGTCCTTAACACTACTGTTCACATGAAGACAGTTACTTATTTGTGGAGTAATACCTGGCTGAAAAGAGCTGTGTGGTTGATTACTCTCTGTTAGAAGGAAGGATGAAGAAACTGATTTGGAAATTATTGGACTATCTTTAAAAGCTGAGGTGCTAGCTATTACCATGTCTTTCTCCCATTTTGCAGGTTTCCTAAAACATAAGGAAGCAAACATTCTACCCTCAGTCTTAGAAACCCATCACCTTAATCCAGAGATGTTGCTATAGGGATTGGAAAAACAGTCAAAGATCCTTATCATTCTGGGTTGTTGTTATCATGTTTTCAACTATCACTATGGCAAGATATTTCTTAAAATTCTGAATTCATTCAGATCTGTAGACAATCATTGTGAGGATGCACTTTATTTTCACCACATTAATTGTGGTTAGGTCTCCAGTTCTGCCAAATACCTAAGTAACACTAAATGTATGTGGTTTCAGGGAGCCACAGGTGAGTCCAGACATCTCAGGAGAGCATAATGTCAACACCAGATACCTCATACACTGATCTTACTGCAGCTGAAACCTAATTGCTATAATGCTTGACTTTCATGTATTAAGGCAAAGAAAAGCTTTCCCAAACTTTTAAATCACCATGTTGTCATGAGCTCATCACAGAGTTATCTTTGCAGTTTACTTTTAAGCTTGAATTAGTAAAATTCATTTATTTTCTTAGCAGTTCTTTCATACCCATTTGTTCTTTCATTTGTCTTTTCTATTGCCACTGAAGACACAAAAGGAGAATATCACATCTGATGGACAGTTCATTGCTTAACTGCCTGTGGACACCTATAATGATACCAAGGGTGCCCAAAAATAATTAGATTCTTCAGTTCCTGGGGAGGGTGAAGGGAAGGGAAGCTAAAGATAAGAGAGTAAGTCTTATGTTTCCTTTGGAAAATTCCATTCCTTTATAAATGAATAAGAAATAATTTCCAACTGGGTGTTTCCAATATTGTTTTATTTCTCACTCCCTACCTAAAGAGATATACGAGGGATTCGAGAAACTGCTGTGCCCATACGGCTTAGGTAGTTATCATTCAGAAACACAAAGCCCAGAGTTGCAATTATATCCTCACTCCACCAGGCTCTGTATAAATAAGCAGATGTAGAAGGCACATTACAGAAAACGCAGAAGAAAGAAGGAACAGATACAATCTCTGTGCCTCCTTTATGGTGATAATCCAGAAAGATCAGCATATTCTCTGATGCAGCTGCATGTATCAAGTTTATTCTCTGCAGGGCATATATCAGGGTACATGTTGCACTATGAAGAGCCCAAGCTGAAAGTCTTTAAGATCCTATCCAGCCTTTCAGCAGGCAGTATGAGAGCCTTTCTAGGAAGGATTTGGCCATCCACTAACAAAACTAAAACACAAAATAAAATCCTAAACACACAGCATTTTGCTGCTTGGTTGCAAGGCTTAAGTTTTCTGAGTTTCAGAACTGAACATGTTTGCAAAGTCTGAACTTGAGTCTGAGCTGGTGGCCTTGCTCAGATCATAAAGTAGATGCAGAAGTAAAGAAACTTATTTGCTGTCTCGTGGAGACCAAAGTCACCAGCAACATACAGACCATGCTTACAAATTCCCTTTTCTTGTTTCATCTGTTGGCAAATGCTCCCTATCTAGTATTTCTATCTGGAAATTTTATATTTCATTACCCGAAATGAAATCACAGCTGGGACTCACAGAACAAAAAATTCAGAACAAGCCTGCCAATCGTCTGTTTTCAATCCAGGCTAGAAGAAAGGAGTCACTGTGATAGCTGAAGGCAGCAAATATCTGTACACAGCACTGCTTTCATCATGCTCTCTCTGTCAGAACCTGTTTTGATTTCTTTTCATACTGTGTTATGAATAAAGGCTATACATTGACTATTAAATGTACTGGGTTTGATTTTGAGACTGTTTCCTTGAGCTAGATAAGAGGGGGCTTGACTGAAGTCTGTAGACATAGTTTAGTAATTGAATACAAGAATTACATCACAATATTTTCTATGCATTTATTAATGAACACCTAAATATCAGTAACGGTTTATGTATTAATGAACACTTTTGAATGTCAGTAAGGGAGTTTTGTTTTGTTTTGTCATCTTTTAAGAGAAATATAAATAATAAATACTGAGCAACTGGAAAACTTTGAAGTGCAAATGTAAATCCAACAAAATACATACTGATAAACAGAAAATTTAAACTTATGGAAGGATGAGCAAGCAAGAGCTGCTATTTCAAGGTAATGTATACTGTAGTATCATATATTAACTTTATTTTGAAGGTGTAGTTCTGTATCATAACCCCCCAATTATCTGGAAGAAGGGATTTACTGATACAGATATTTTTATAGCACCAAGCCCTAGAACACTACGAAATCATATTCCAGGATATTTTCTCAGCTGTCCGATTATTCTGTTTTATGAACCAGTTTTACTTGAAGGATGCTTTCTGCACTCAGTTTCACTGTGGCTTAGGGTCCAAGAAATTTCCACTACATTGGCCATCCTGGGATTTATTGAGTAGAGAGTACTGCAGAAAGAAAGACTTTGGCTTCTTTCTAAAGCTGGGACTAGTAAAATGAACACCCCCACTCCCATAAAGCCTGGAGCTATATCCACTCCTGACTACTCTTATTATTTGTGAGTTATAAATGTGACCTATCACCTTTAGCCTCATTATGTTTAGCACGGCACACAAAGAGAGAATAAATCAACATTCTGCTCTTTGAGTCACAGTTCTTGCAAATACATATCAGACCCAAAGGCAGCTTCATTGAGACATTGCCACCCTCAGAAAGAGTGAAGCAGTGGTAGTAATTTCTATAAACTGATGGGGGATTAGTTTAGTAAACATTTATTTTGTTTGTCCCTCAAATATTACAATTTTTCCCCTTGGCTTACCTTAAGGAAAACATGCCATATGCATCAATAAATTGGATCTCACAGTCTTCTGAAAATGAGCTCAATAACTAATGCATCACATGCTCTTCTAATTACTTCTGCCCATGCAGTAAAATCTGCAGGGCAAGTTCAGTCTTTTACAATGTACATGTCTAGTAGAATGGGGCCTCAGTTAAAAGTGGACTTACTCATCAGCATTGTTAATATGTTATTACTATTGCTATTATTTATTATGTTTGCAACAAAGTAGAAGGTAACAGAAGGCATCTGAGAATCCACTAACTTCATAATCAATATCAGCAGCAATTCCAGTGGACTTCTGTGCTTTTCAGATCAAGTACAGGCCTTATACTTACTTTTCAATGATCTCTGACACAGAAGAGACAAATTTGATCATCTGATGCTGGATATGTAGATTCAGTTTTTCCCAGATTAAAGCAGGCTGCCAATAAGTAATAATAATAAAAAATGTTCAGGAATTACAGAATCAGAAAATCAGTTATGCTGGGAAAGACCTCTGAGACCATCAAGTCCAATCTATGACCAAACATCACCATGTCAAATAGACCATGGCACTAAGCGCCACATCCAGCGCTTAAACACCTCCAGGGTTGGTCACTCTCCCACCTTCAGCTAATTACTTCAGACTAGCTTCAATTAAGTTTTATTTTAAAATATTTTCACTTCTTGAAGAAATGGCTTAATTTCAAATTATGAGGAATATTGAATTTAAAACTTCCTTATGACATACAGCTTTATTTTTTTGCTATGGTTGTATTTTCTAACAACCAGCAATGTATGATCAGTGGAATTGAGAAGACCCTCCAACAATATCAATCAAAATTCTGTCCAGTTAAAGAAGTCAGACTGCTAATTGCATGTGATAGCAAGAAAAAAAATTCCTTTAACTAATCTGTTTAGGATTGAAACAGAATCACAGAATCACAGAATATAGAGTTGGAAGGGAACCTTGAGGATCATCTAGTCCAACTCCTGTCTCTGCACAGGACATTGCCAAGAATCACACTATGTGCCTGAGAGCATTGTCCAAATGCCTCTTGAACTCTGTCAGGCTTGGTGCTTTGACAGCTTCCCTGGGCAGTGGTTCCAGAGCCAAACCAACCTCTGGGTGAAGAACCATTTTCTAACATCCAATCTAAACCTCCAGTGATGCAAATTCAAACCATTCCCTTGGGTCCTGCCACTGGTTGCCACAGAGAAGAGGTCAGTGCCTGCCCCACGACTTCCTTTCATGAGGAAGTTGTATACAGCGATGAGATCTTCCCTCAGTCTCCTCTTCTCCAGTCTGAATAGACCAAATGACCTCAGCTGCTCCTCATATGGCTTCCCCTTAAGGCCAATCACCATCTTTGTTGCCCTCCTGTGGAAGCTATCTAATAACTTCATATCTTTCTTATGTTGTGGTGCCCAAAACTGCACACAATATTCAAGGTGAAGCCGCACCAGCATGGAGTGGAGTGGGACAATCACCTCTCTCAACCAGCTGGAAATGCCTTGCCTGATGTACCACAGGATACAGTTGGCCCTCCTGGCTGCCAGGGCACACTGTTGACTCATATTCAACTTGCCATCAACTTCCAGCATTTAGGAATTGCCTATTCCTCTGCCCTTAGGAGGTGGTGCTTAAAAAGTGAGCAGCAGAGATGACTCTGGCACCCGCAAAGTTGCTTTCCCGGGGGACCTTACCTATCAGTTCCCTGAGTAGTCCAAAGTCTGCTCCCCTCATGTCCAGGGTTGAAGTTGTAATTTCGCTGACACGTTTCCTCCTGTCAACAGAGATGTGAAACCCAATTGCTTCGTGGTCACTATGGCCAAGCCAGTCAATGATCACTACTTCACTCCCAAGCATCTCTCTGTTAACAAGCAACAAATCCAGGAGGATGTTATTCCTGGTTGGCTTCCTTAGTACCTGTGTCATGAAGTTGTCATGCAGGTGTTTAACAAATCTTCTTAACCTGTTTGTGCCAGCTGTATGGTGTTCCCAGTTAACATCTGGCAAGTTGAAGTCTCCCATAAGGACAATGGGCATTGATTTGGAGGCGTAACCCAGTTCCTCAAAGAGTAATTCATCAGCCTCATCCCTTGGTTGGGTGGTCTACAGCAGACACCCATGATGATATCTGTTATTTGTTTGTCCCTAACATTTGTCCCAAAGATTAAAGCTTGATGATATGAAGGATTTTTTTCTCCTGATTTTCCTTCTACCTGCTCTAAAATGTAAACAAGCCAAAACAAGGATGCTCTTTTGGGATGGGTATTTACTACCACGTGAACATCGAGCTTCAGTGTATCACAAGTGTGGCATCATTTATTCAGAAAAGCTTTGAAAAATTGCATTCTCCAGATTTTCTGCACAAATAAGAAGGATCTGCTTATTTTATAACTGAACTGAGTCCTATGAAGCACAGGCCATGCTCCCAAACTATCAATTCAAGGGATTCATTTAGAGCCAAGAAGCTTTAAAGCTGTCTTGTTGACAGGAAGCATATTTTATAGTCTTTTACTTCTCCCATTGTGTAGGAAGCAATTCTACACTGGTAGTTTAACCTTCATCTACAAAGAGCAATTGCTCTTCCCATGAAGTCTGTACTGTTTTCACTTCAGGAATTCTCTGAAAAAATTATTAAGGACAGAAGTTACAGAAAGAACAGTCTCCTTAGTGCAAACACTGCAAGTTAAATGCAGACAAATATTGGTTTTAAAGGCATAAAATTCCTAACATCCATGAGAGGGCTCATTTTGGTACATTTTTTGTTGTTTTATTATGCTGTTTCCTGCTTCTCTTTTCTGACATGCAAAAATCTGGTAAATCTCTTTGGATGCAACTGTCTAGACCTACAAAACAACATTCAACTGAAAAAATATACATCAAATCTGTGTTTGTTGAAATATTTCTGAAAGAAAATAACTAAAATTATGTTTCAAGACCTGCTCATTAGTGGTAGGAGGTGGTAGTAGAAGAAGGATTAAATATCAAGTTCTACAAGTTTCACTGGGACACATGCTAAGAAATTACAAGACCAATATACAAAGTGTTGGGAAATGTTCCAAATGCCAGGCTTCCTAATTCCAGAAAAATCTCAAGAGCATTTCACATGAAATATTATTTTCTCTGCCTCTGCTGTTCTGAAGCAGGGTGTCTTTCCAGGGCTCAGCCAGTTCCTAGGAATTAGGTCATTATTTTTGCAATTCCCCTTGCTTTGTATACTTTCATCACTTAAGAGTGCTGTTTCATCACTAAGGGTGTATTCCTATGCAGGTTCCCCCATCACTGAGCTGCTTTGCGAAGAGCAAACAATGCTTTTACCATATCCTGCTCCAGCCACTTATAGGCAGACTCACTGTCTTACTCCAGAAAAGGATGAATTATATATTTATTGATAATAGAGATAAGAGTTTAAACCTGTGACTTCTGTTTTCCCACAAGTGTCTTACTCCTGGTTGCAAGTTAACAAACATCAGTGAAATGAAGATTCTCCTAGGGCACCCCTCCTATGAAGACAGGCTAAGAGAACAGGGATTGTTCAGCCTGGAGAAGAAAAGCCTCCTGGGAGACTTTCTAGCACCTTCCAGTATCTAAAGGGGCTACAAGATAGCTGCAGAGGGACTTTTGACAAGGGCATGGAGTGACAGGACTAACAGAGATGGGTTCAAACCAACAGAGGACAGGTTTATATTAGAGACTAGGTTGAAAATCTTTACTGTGAGGGTGTGAGGCACTGGCACAAGTTGCCAGAGAAGCTGTGGCTGCCCCATCCCTGGAAGCATTCCAGGCCAGGTTGGATGGGGCTTGAGCAACCTGGAAGGTATCCCTGCCCATGGCAGGAAGGTTCAAACAAGATCTATAAGGTGCTTTCCAACCCAATCCATTTTATGATTCTATGATAGGAACAAGAGTTAAAGCTGACTCTCCCCAGCATCATTTCCAACAGGGAATCTTTGACAGCTTTCTGCTCTGTGTGTAAGTTCTGTAAAGTCTCCCAAAAGCCTTCATTCTCTTCATGCAATTTGCAGTTAACCTAGGCAGCAGCTCAGCAGCATAAATAACAGTCTCAGAGCTGAACAACAGCTGTGCACATGTATTTAGCAACTTTGTGAACATGGATAGACTTGTTCAGAAAAAAAGTATAATAATAGCAGATTTTGGAAAAACCTGCTTGGAAATTGAGGTATGCCAATATGAAAGCATGAAAGGAATATCCACAAAGCATTAAATTGAAATATACAATGGGCAATGCAGACAGGTATTTAATTTAGGCTGCAAAGTATTTATACTTGGTAATTAAGCACACAAGCATTCAGCTTCACTTAGATCCTATTGTAATATCTTGGGAATTTCCTTGATAATAAAAAATATACTTTTGTGAGTCCAGTCACACTTGCAGGACAGGGATTAATACACTCTGGCCCAATTATAACTCGGCCATTCAACTTTCCTGTGTAGGCATTGATGTTACTGCAAGTACATGGCTCTTGATCAAGCTCTGGCCCTGTGCAGCCTGATCACATTTCCACTTGTGCTACGTGTACAGGCAACACAGCCCAAGAGCAGCTATAGAGCAAACCTGAATACTGGGGATCCAAAAAAGCATTTGGAATAACTGTAATCTGATGCCATGGACAAAATGCCCACTGTTGGGCGGGCCATGTCAGGTCCAATTCTAGAGCTGTTCTGTGGTATATTTTCATCTGATAGAAAGCTCATCTGTTGTGCACTCTGACAATCCAACATAGGATTAAGTAGGAGTGATTGAGAGAGTCACTTCAGAAGTGAATCCTAATGCAAGCTAAAATGGTACTAGACATACTGACTGCATGATTGATGTTTCTTGAACCATGCACTGTAAACCAGGATATATAAATTGAGAAATAGTAAGTACTTTTCCTTTGCAGAGCATAGTAAATATCATCAACTGCTCCACAGCTGTATTTGGGTCTTAGCAAAGGCAGATAGAAGTAGCTGTACCTTCAGCATTCTAGATGATTTGAAGACCTGGGTCAGGAGGTGGAAGGACTCCAGTTCAGGCTGTAAGTGAACTACAAGACATGTTTGGTACAACTGTAAATCAAATATTCAAAGCAGATGTCACATGTGTAAAAGGAAGCCAAGCATAGAATCTACCCATAACCAAAAAACTTTCATGGCTAGAAAGCTGTGATTATTAGGCAGCTAATCACCCTCGATGTCTGAAGAACTTTAAATGAGCATTTGAGTCAGTCAGAGGGATTTATTCTCCCTGTTCTTGCTACTGCTTCACATGAGAATTACAGGGTATTAAGTCCAACCCCTTGTTGCTGTATCCCACTACAAAATCAATTCAGAAATTCATTGTGGTCTGTGATAAAAATAATTTTGTGTGCCCCCTCCCC
>NW_008691937.1:76268-112538 GCF_000695815.1 Acanthisitta chloris
ATAGGCATACTTTTCCAGAATCACAATGTTCTGGCTGTAAGGTATCTTTTTTACAAGACCCAGCCTAAGGATATTCTAGGCTAATTAGTTTGTTTCAAGATAAACTATTCTCTGTCAATTTCTTGAAAGAAATAAATGAGTCATATAAGCTTATCAATGAGTCTGTTCTTTGAATCTTTTAGAATAAAGCAAGAAAGCTAAGAGTAATGTTTTATCATTTTTATTTCCCAAAGACAGTGTTCATTTTGAAAAGTCTGGGAAGCTCTACTCTGGAATTCTTACAGCATTTTTTTCTCAATTCTATTCCACTCTCAGCCATGCCCACAACAGTCACAAAGCAATTTTGTTTTACTTAGCAAACCTTGTGATTTGCAGGAATAGTACACATTTAAGAAAAAAAAAAAGTTTTTTTATGAGAAGTGCACAAAATAATTACAATATTTCAGAAGGTAGAATTCACTTGACATCCAGATGACATTAGTAGGAATCTTTAAGGCAATATTAATTTAATTGGTTCAAATTCAAAGCAGTTTAAAATATGGTAATGTGTTTTGGTAAAAAAATAGAGAAATTAGAGAGCTGTAGACACTAGAGTAGGTGTGAAAACTAAGAACTGGGAATATAAGAAATCAAAGTGCATGCACTGGGAATTTACAAAAAAACAATTAAATAAAAGTCTGAATTGAAGTGTCTGAAATTTTGAAATTGGACATTAATTATATCAAAGTAAGACAATAGTATAAAACTAGTACAAATTCAAGAAGACCATGGCATCCAAATAAAAGATAAGTGAACACATCCAAAGAAAATCTGTCTATATATCTATCAAAACAAATAAAGGACAGCAAGAACAGATAAGAGATTGCTTTGAGCAGAGGATTTTGTCAATTACAGAACTAACCAGCCGTGGCTGAATAACATCCATGCTTGGATGAAAGATAACTGTCACAAATCAAGCACTGTAGAGGAGCCACAAATAGCTGTGTGCTCAATTCACCAGTTATTTTACATGAGCTGAGCTCATCCCTCCACTCTCCCTGCAGCCTCCAGACAAATTCACTGTTTCTGAGACACAGATGCTGCATTGCAGTTTTCCCCTTGTTTAGGAGCAGGGTGGCTCCCACTGACCTATTTGTACCTAAAACATTTTTTTTTCAAAAAGAAATAGCTTATGGAATGAATACATTAGAGTCCTGTTTCTGTGTTTATTCCCTGCTTGCTCTGTTCACGTGTTTCCAAGTAAATATAGATTATAAATTGTAGTTCAAGATATCCCATTACATATATGTGGATACTTTCTGTTAAGGTACTTTCCTGCTAATACAACAAGGCACTAGAAGAATTTTCTTCGCAGGTGTTGGGTTTTGAGGTACTTAACCAAAAGGTATGGAGACCCTCTTAGGCAAAAGGAGGTCCCCTACAGACTCATTGTTGGAGTTGTGAAGTTCTGGAATTACTACAGAGTTCTCCTGAGAACTGTGTTGCTTTTTATTTAACATCTCCCTCCCTGAACCTGATGAGAACATGTGAAATGCATTAACCCATTTTTCACAAAAATATCTGAACCTGAACATATTTTGCTTGTAATGAATCTTCAGAGACACAGGTCTTCAGGTCACCAATGAATACCTATGTGAAAACCTTGTCTTAATTGTCATAGTTTTCAGGAAAGTGGTTTTGGTCCTGTAAATATGGGCTAAAGAAGGTGCCATCGGTGTCCGTTCTTCTGCACAGTTTTGTCTACTGGTTTCTCTGTATTCAGACACAAAATCATCCACCTTCCTGTGAGATCACATGCCCTATCCATGCAAAAATCAATGTCCATAATGTTTAAGATAACACCATGCCAAAACCTATTAGATTTTGGAAAGACTTGCCTGGAAGTTGAGGTATGCTGTTATGAAAGCATGAGAGGAATATCCACAGAGTATTAAACTGAAATATATGGGCAATAGCAGACAGGTATTTACTTTAGCCTGCAAATCATTCATAGTTGGTAATTAAGCACATTGAGGGCATGAGTCAGCTTCATTTTGATCCAGTTGCATTCTCCTGGGAATATGACTGATGCTAAAAAATAGTTTTGTGAATCTAGTCACAATGATAAGATAGGGGCTAATGCTGATGATGCAGAGTTAGTCTAACAGATTGAAACAACTTTAGTTAATTATTATCTTAAAATCCCTACTGAAAATTTCTGAATGTATTACTCTATGTCTTCCCAGAGAATCCTGGGATGTATTCCTTCATTAATTTTACTTACTTGTAAAAGGATTCTTTCTCTGCTAGTTCTATTAAATGACCTGCCAGAGGGAGAAATGGGATGAGTATTTAGTGATTAGTTTGCTCATTTTTGCAGTGTAATCTAAACTGTGGTTTGAGTTTTAATTGCATCACCACATGAAGACTTAAAACTCAAATTATTATGAGCTTTTTCACAAAAAATGGTAAAGAGAATAAAAACACATATATAGATATAAACTAAAGCCGATCTGTGGGCATACTCTTTGAAGGGCTTGGATGAGAGATATTGCCACACAAACAATAGTTCCAGAAATGCCTAGAAGTTGCTGATATTTTGTTTCTAACCTTTTTCAAGGTTAGGACAGAGTGATGTATTTCTAAACCTGCAGGACCTCAGCAGACACTGGTGCTCCTGTTGAAGACTTTGTCATTATTTCTACACAGTATCTGACTCCTATTTTTTATCTTCAAAGAACAAATGAAACCACCTCAGTAAGACCACAGAGATACAGATGCACATTAAATGAAGCTGGAATTCACACCTCTATGGAGATATCATGGTTTAACCCCCATAGGTAGCCAAACTTCACACATCCGCTCACTCACTTCCCCCTGGTGGGATGAGGGAGAGGATTGGAAAGGTAAAAATAAGAAAACTCATGGACTGAGTTAAAAAGAGTTCTATAGGGAAAGCAAAAGTTGTATACAAGAGAAAGAATTCATTTGCTATTTCCTGTAGGCAGAGAGGTGTTCAGCCCCACCCAGGACAGCAGGGCTCCATCACACATAATGGTGGCTTGGTAATACAAGCACCATTACTCTGAATGTCCCCCCTCCCCTCTTTCTTCTTCCCCCAGCTATATATGCTAAGCATGACACCACATGATCTGGAATATCTCTTGGGTCATTTGGGGCCAGCTGTCCTGGCAGTGTTCCCTCCCAACTTCTTGTGCTCCCCCAGCCTCCCTGTAGCTGGGGTGAAGTGAGGAGCAGAAAAGGTCTTGAGAGTGCAAGCACGGCTCAGCAACAACAAAAATCCCTGTGTTATCAACACTGCTTCAGAAAAATAAGCAACAAAATCTGTCCCCTTAGTAGCTACGAATAAAATTAACTCTACCCCAGACAAAATCAGCGCAGGAGATAAAGCGTTATCCACCACACTGGATGATACCCACTGTAGTTAACTTTAGGCATCTGGCGTGTGGACCACTATCTCTGAAATATGGGCTTGGGTTGTATTTCTAAACAATGGACTGAAGAATGACTTATAATGCTTTCTAACATAGACAGACAAAACAGGTTATCACACTTCCGCTGTTTTTATTTCGTTGGCTGCAAACAGCACCTCAAGAAATAGCTGAGGTGGTATCATTCCGGATGACTAAAACCAAAAGAAGGGTTTCCACTGATGACATTTTAAGAAAGGTTAAGGTCTCCCAGAGGAAAATGTTACTGGCTACCACCTCTGATTTTTGCTTCTTCTGAGGACTTTTCATAACATGAGCAATCATCTTGATGTGTCAGAAAGATAAGAGTTAATATCACTTCGAAAAATATACAGCCTCCTGCCAATTTGACAACCTTGAGTGTATGATGTAACTGCACCACTGATCTCAGCTCTATTGCTGGCAGCAATAGCTTTGCTCCTGTGTCTTCCTATTACCTTGCAGCTGTGTAACCAGGAAACCCATGAAGATTAATTGAGTCAGTCAACTGTGGTGTTATCAATACTCTGTTTAATTGACTTGATCCCATTCTCAGCACAGTAAAAAATCGGATGTGTACATTCCATCTATTAAGAAGGGCATCTTTCCTTTCTGCAGATGCCAGGTATGGCTGTTTTTCACTTCATAAAAATATAGGGGTTTTGCATTATCTGGCTGGTTTTCAGTATTTACCATGATCACCCTACCTTTTCTTATTGTATTGAGAATCAGTTCCAAAAGAGTCAGTGCATTCAGATACCTGTGTATATACATGCACTTTTCTATTTACAATGCTCATGATTTATTTTCCTGATGTCACAAGTGCTCTTGGCATTGCTCTGCTGAGATTCATGATAATATGCCACACACTAAGGAAATGCTCATTAAAACATCAAGAGAAAATACTAATCTTGATTTCTAGTGGCAAGTATTTTGGAGAGAATATCATTGTTTCAGGCAAAGACAAATCAGTAGTAAAGACACAGTCTGTTCTCATCCTGTAATCCAGGCAAAATGAAACTGCTGCAAACTTTATACTTCAGTTCTCAATGACATTTGGGAAGATTTGGGCTATATTAATGCTTTTTATGTGCTCTATTTCTACCACCTGCAGCCCTACACTTGGATAATATGTTATCTGTAACAATAGTTGATTTTCCAACATATGAAACAAGAAATGCAAATTTAGCTGGCATTACAGCAAAAGATTCATTACAGAGGTAAGAAAATGAAAAATAATCCTTCTTGACTAACTCTGCTTTTCTTTGTCACTGCTTTTCTTCTGCTTTTCTTTGTCACTGCTTTTCTTTCAGTTCTGTGCACCTTCCCTCTACCAGTGTGACAAGGCATCTTCCACGTGAGGAGTTTGTTATGTGGTATAATATAACAATTATTCTTTTTTCCTGAAATATCTAAAAACTACAGAGATTTTATAATTATCATAGCACTGCTTATGTGCATTACATTGACGTTAGATATCACTAGAATATTTGGAACTTCATTTCGATGTGTCTTCCTTTGAGGCACAAGCAGAGGAATACCACAATATGGTTTCTTGTTCCATATTCCATTGAAACTGTAGAAAATCCTGGCCTTATTTAGGTGCTCTGGGCAGAAGAGATTAAAAATAAAATTTAAAAATGTAATTATGTAAATAATTATAACAAAAGCTTGTAAGAATATTCGTAGAACACATACTCCTAGTTGGCTGACAGGATTGTATAAGAAGCTGTGGAAAGAAATTTGTCAAAACCTTAGGCACCTCTGGAAGAACAAGTTGCTTTCAAAAAGTAAGATTTGTAGACTACAGGAAATATAAAGCAGCCTAAAACTCTCCTTCCACAAATATGAATATCCCTTTAAAATATTATTTTGCTCTTTTATTTTTACTTTTTTTTTCTCTTAGAAATGAGAGAAAATCCATTCTGGTGAGATAAGAATGATTGAACCTTTTTTTATCAAGGAATAGAAATACATGTAAGGGATCACTAATTTGAATTTGGCTTTTTTTAAAACCATGTCAAATTCTGCCTTTAAAATTGGCTGTCTTGAATAATTTGGCTTTACTGGAGATCCTATAAATAAGTTTCCATAAGAAAAGATGCTCAGATCTTTAGAAATTAAGTCAAACTGACCCAGAAAAAAAACTTCAGGGGGGAAAAAACCAAGGTCAGTCTTGACTGTTGATGGATCTCCCTCTTTGTAATTGTTTCTGAGGATCTTATTCATCAGTCTTCTATGAGAACATTATGGGGAAAACAGAAGGCACTTCATCACCACAGCCTCCATTCTAGTGCAGATGATCCATTTCATGTGCCATAACAGAATCATAAAATGGATTACAGCCTAGGAAAATACAAAGGGAAAGAAGGCTAACATTCAGTTACCATGATTAGACTGCAAATGAAAAATAGATTTAATTTTTTTATAAGTGCTGGTACTTCATTTGATTTTATGATTATTTGCCAAAAAAAGTACCCTAATCATCTATAGTTGAGATATTTCATATTGTTTCTCTCCAGTATCTTGTCTTAAAATCCTATTTAGGTCAGAATCACTTGGTCAATTAAACCACTCTCACAACAACATTTAGACCTTGGAATAGACTGCCCAGGGAGGTGATGGAATCAGCATCTCTGGAGGTGTTTAAGGAAAGACTAGACATGGCACTTTGTGCCATGGTCTAGTTGACATGATGGTGTTCAGTCATAGCTTGGACTTGATGATCTCAAAGGTGTTTTCCAATCTAATTATTTCTGTGAATCTATGATTCTGTGAACTAAACACTCTGGAAATCTCCATGCTATGTGTCTGAAGTAAGAATAATAAGGAGGAAGTCTATTAAGATGGAAAGATTCAAAGCTTCTCCACAACTTAAAAAACATTGAATTAGGAGCAGAGTTGCCTGCATGTTGGAAAATCAGACTTCAAAGCAGGTGGAAGGAATTTTTCTTCTCTAAAACCAACTCTTGTGGATCATTGACTTCTTTTTATGCATGTTGCTAGGTCCCTGTTCTTGTTAAACAGTGCTGTGGTCCCACGGCCCATGTAGCAGGAGTAGCAGGTAAGAGACCCTTCTCTTGCACCAAATTTTCCATATCTCTCATTCCAGGCTGCTCCTGTGTTACCAATATAAGGACTTCCCTTATGCCCTATGCTTATTAACAGAGTTTTTATGTTTTCCACAATATCTATCTCACAATTTAACAAGATATCTCTTTGCTGTGAAATGTCATCACTTGTTAATGTGCTGAAAGCATTTACGAAGCTGAAAAAAATATCCCTGATTTAGTCCAGTTGTTTGCTTGCTTTCACAGATAAAATATCTAGATTAATAACAATCACTAACTCTTGTCTTTCATGCCCACCTTGTCTTGCAAATTGTTTAGCAGATGGTCCCTTTTGTGGATAGTGAAAAATAAGGCTTCTTTTCTATTTCTGCACTCATATAAAGCAAAAATAACCCCTGCACAATGGCAGATGGTACCAATCAATTGGGAAAAATATCTGTTCTTTGCAGTAACATTCAGTATATGACAGGTATTTCCCAAATATCCAAAAAGGGGAATCTAATTCCCTATCCATTGTAGGGGATTTGGAACTAGACAATTTTAAGATCCCTTCCAATCCTAACCATTCTATGATTCTATGATTCAATGATTTTATGGTTAGAATAACACTAAGATAGGCAAAAGTTAAAGAAGGAGTTCAAGCAGATAATGCGTGAGGCCATTTGGGGTGAGGCTTTTCTAACCAGTGAGAGAAATGGATCTTTCTGAGAATTTTAATACAGACAAAAGGAACAATTTCGAGCTGAAGCCAAAACATGGAAAAAGTGTTTGGCAGTGACGGAAAGTTTAGAAAGAGCAATGAAACTATTGAAAGGCAAAGAGAGAAACAACACTGTGTGAAACCCTGGCTGTAGCTTGTGGAACATAAAATTTCGCTGTGAGCTGAATTCCAGACTGAGCAAATATATACTCAGTTCCAAGATCTTAGAATTTCCTATGTGAAATGGGTGATTCACATAATCTGTCTGTATCTAGGTTTTCTGTCAGTAAAATGAAAAAAAAAAAAAAAAAAAAGAAAAAAAGGGATGAGAGCCAAAATAATTTAGGTCATATGAAAGCAAAAATTATATCTTGCAAGACATATGTAGTAATCTTAGTAATCCTTCTAATCTACTCAGTGGCTTTAGCTGAAATGCTCTCCTAAGTGTTACACAACATACTTTAAAATAGTTGTGAACTGCTCAGAGGAGGCCAGAGAAGAGAAGCAAAAATGAATCTAGAAATCTAGGGAATATCATCCACAAGAAAGGCTAAAAAAAGATGCAATTTTTGAATTTTGAAAAAAGAGGGAATACAAAACCCAAGAGAAGCAACTGTAAAGATGTATAAAAGAAATTGCAAAGAGAAAAAACAGAGAAGAAGAAATAAAGTGTTCTCCATACTGTAGTGGATAGGGCAAGCAGTAATGTTACAATATTAAAAGAAGTAGATCTAGAAATTTAGATAAAATTTCTGCTGAGGTGGCTACTGAAGCACAAGAAAATGTTGTATGTGAAAGCTGCAAAATCTGCACTTGAGGAGACTCTTACCTAACAGTTTGGCAGACAGTGTCCAGGAATTACAAGTTTGAGAGCTGACACTGACATCAGTGTGACCAAATTTAAAGATTTATGTATTAAAGATCATCATCAAGCAGTCGTGATCCCAGTGTTGCATGCCAGAGGATGTTTGCAGTTACATCAGCCAGGAAACATCAGTCCACTGAAGGTTCAGTAGACTATGAGAGAAAGGTATCTTTCACTTCATTTCATTCCAATTTAATTTTTAAATGGAATTTAATTTAATTTTGTTACAGAACTGCTTCCTTCTTTAATATGTTTTGAATGCAAAGCTATTACTGAAGGAGATGCTTCATTAAAATCTGCCCGTTTTGTTTTAGAGTAAAACTCATAAAATTTTCAAGATTTCATTTAATCAGTTAAGATGGAAATTAGTGTCAGATATCACTACTTTCTTCCTCTTGTTATTAAGGGAATTGGACTGTTAATAATATTTTTGCCATTTAAATTTAATCTGGAGATATCTTCAAACACACCATCAGTGTTTTCATTAAAGGAAAGAAAGAGAGCTTTGAATTTCAGAGGTGAGTGTTGCAAATAGTAGGTCATTATGGTCAAGACACTTTTTATTTCCTTTGAGAGATTACTCTACATGACACAGGGATTTTAATTATAAAGCATGGATAGCATAATAGAAAGAGAAATTCTGATAAACCGAATTGCTAACATACTTTTGAACCACTGTTTTTAAAAAGCTTGAGGACTCAGCTATATCCTATTTGTACATGTACAAATCAGGATGTCTATGAAAACAAGCACAAAGTCAACAGGACCTTGAGAAAGCACTGGCAGAATATGCCTTTCAGAAATAGCTCCTCTTCACTGCTAGGCAGCTCTCTGTTCAGGCTACATCTGACTTACTTTCTTTATTTTAATTCTGAGAAGTGTTTACCTTTGTGCAGTCATCCACTCTGAACGGAGACAGCGAGTGCTCCCTGGACTGAGGGGTAACACATCAGTTGCATTCAAGGAGGCACTCTCTTCCTTGCTGAGGTATGCATCATTTGCCATTGTCTTAGGTATGGCTATTAGCAGTGCCCCCTCAGGGTCACATCTCCTTTGTTTTAGAAGTTGTATTACTAAGAATTGTATTACCAAAATGTTCAGTTTCTCTATTTCTTGAATTCCATTTACTCTGATTTCAGACTGCATACTTGTTACAATAACCAGGATAACCAAGACCTAGACAAAGACCCAGAATGTTTCTTGTTTCCTTGTCTTCCTCTCCATCATGGGGACAGAGAACATCTCATGGTGCCTCTTCTTTCAGATTATGCAGCTTTAGGGGAAAACTTAGAATCATAGAAACATAGAATATCCTGAGTTGAAGGGACCCATAAGGATCATTGTGTCCAGCTCCTGGCCCTGCACGGGACAGCCCCAACTATCCCACCCTGTGCCTGAGAGAGTTGTCCAAATACTTCTTGAACTCAGGCAGGCTTGGTGCTCTGACCACTTCCCTGGAGAGCTGTTCCACAGCTTTACCACCAAGGGTGAAGAACCTTTTACTAATATCCAATCCAGCCCCTCAGAGGCACTTGCAGAGAAAAATCATCTCAAAGATACCAGAACAGTGATAATGCCAAAGCACAGCTAAAGATAATACCTTTCAGCAGCCTCAGAATTTTGTACAATTTTACCTAGTTTGTAGCTGTGTCTTCACTGTTTGGCAAGGAATTAGGCATGTTGACTGGTTCTGATGACAGCAAACATGGCTGAGCTGATGTCCACTGGGACAAAAACTCCCTCTCTGAAAACTAGAAACCCAAATCCCTTCAGGGTTGCACGTTCATATTGCACACAGGAGTTACATTCTATCCCAAGCATTTTCAAAAATGTGTTTGTTGTCATAGGCCAAAATCTTGTCGTGGGTGTGCCAATATGTAACCTGAATGATTGCCTGATGGTGCACAAACCTATATCCAGGCTCCATTTATTTTATGGCCATAACCTAGATTTTCTGTCTAGAGCTTGTGTGAGCTATTCCTTTCTCAAAACCTGCTTTGACTATTTAGATGATGAGCACTTGTGACAGCATATTTTACACACTGGCACAGTGAACAATAATTTGGAATATGAGTTACACTGTCCATAACTAGAATTCTATTCATTCAGATACCTCCATAATGTCCAGCTTTGTAAGTGTTGCAGATCAAACAACATGACATCTGTTAGAAGCCAGGATTTACATACAGGATAACTGCTTGAGACACTTTGGGCAAGACTTTGGTCATATGGAAGACTTCAGGGAAATACAGGGAAAGGAGATGAAGACATGAGTAGTCATGGGAATGCCTGTACTGGTCATCAATAAAACATCTTAGGATTCTGATTCAAAACTGTTTACTCATTTAGTACCCCCAAATATCCATGTTGAACTACATACTTTGTCCTCCGGGCTAGTATGGCAAATATAATTTTGTATTTCTTTAGTGTTCTTGCTTGTACTTCCTAAGGTGATGTCCATTTGAATATGAGTTTTCTGCAAAACATCTCACTGTCCAAGACCTGAATATAATATGCAAATCACTATACATTTCAAAAGCAATTTGTCTGACTACTGAACCTCACCCATATCTGCTATCACTGGCCTTCCTGATGGGATTAATCTATTCTCTTCTGTGCTTTTAATTTTTAACAGAGATTTGACAGAAACAGATCACTATTTCTTGCTTGTTTACACTTAGATCAAGCATTTGAACTGAGGTACCTTTGAAAGAGAAAATGCTGTTGCCTGAAACAGCTCTTTGGGTTTTTGAGAAAGACACTACTATAGACAAATCACAGCTAGGATTACTTCATCAGCCAGAAATATTTTCTCTCACACATGTGAAGTGTGGTCAACAGATTATCTGGGCACTTGGACTCTAATGTACCTATTCATAGACAAACAAGAGAAAATGGTTATTAAGCCTCTCTACAGAAATTGCTGCCGTTGCAAAACAGGGACTTCAAATGTAAGTTTTATTTTACATCTCAGCTTTGTATCTGACCTGAGAAAAATTAAGTCCTGTCCATTAACTTATATGGCATTGCACAGAAAACTATGGAATGATTTGTTATTTTTCTATCTGTTCTGAACTAATTGTTATTCATAGCAATAGAAAATCATCCATTTAATATACAGATACACTGTACCTAAAATAGGAAATAAATTGATTCGATATGTGAACACACTTCTTGTCCCACTGTCTAACACAGAAATTCTTCTGCAATTTCCCCTGTGTGGATGCCTATTAGTTCCTTTGAGAATCCCCATGTTCTTCAAAGTATGTTTTTGCAGTACCTTAGCTTTCTAGACCAAACTATATTAACAATTAATTACTTCTTTTCAGTAAGCTATCATGCCTCAGCTGAGCTATGGCAACCTGCTGTGGCAGTGCTTTGGCATCCTAAAACAAGAAATAATGTATGTTATCTCACATATGTCATGGCCTAAGAATATACGTACACACAATTATTTAACACAGCTCTGCTGATGAATAGTAACTCATTAAATAGCTATCATTTCCTGCTCACTCTGAGCTTACTTTCTATCTCATTTTTATGTTTGTGAGACAGAGCATTTTGATTTATAGGATGGTGATTCACCAACGCAGGACCTCACAGGTACACAATAGGATATGTGCTACAGGTTGTGTTACAAGATTGAACCATCCAGAAACTCTGTGGGTTTTTCACTTCCTAAAACTGAAAGCAGTTTTACCACAAGTCATTAAACTTGACCTAAGATGTAGGACTCTGAGAAGGAACTTAGGTGGAGAGAAGAAGGAGAGATGAAGACAACAGACCTCAAAAAGTCCAAATTAATAGATGACCTTATTATATGATAACCAAAGAAGATGAAAGAATTTGCTGACCTGAAAATGGATATGAAAGGGAAGATTAATAATCCACAGTTGTACAAAACAGAAAGAAATGCCTGCAATGTATTAATTTGTAACTGTGAATGATACCAAATAAGACTCTCATTTTTCTTGACAAAGGCATGAATCTGTATTGCTATCACTTATTATTAGCCTCTTTTTTTGCTTAGTACAGGGATAATTTGCATTAAAAGCCTATTTTTCCTTCTTCTATTTAGTTTGTTTTTCAAACGAATTTATGTTCACGGTGAGAGGCAGCCTGAGAAGCCATGGATTTAGCCACAGAGAAGAGCAAGCAGCTGGCTAATTTCCTTTTTGTTCCTCTGCTGATTTGCCAGAAGAAAAAAAGACGATTTAGTCACCATGAACATTCAGTTCTCATCATCTGTGTTCCCAACAGGGAAGGTCAGTAAAACGTCAGCAGGATTGCCAGTCAATGC
Source organism: Acanthisitta chloris (assembly GCF_000695815.1). Classification (NCBI taxonomy): domain Eukaryota; kingdom Metazoa; phylum Chordata; class Aves; order Passeriformes; family Acanthisittidae; genus Acanthisitta; species Acanthisitta chloris. The sequence goes on from NW_008691937.1 coordinate 88,654, forward strand.
TAAACATGTTACTGACTTCTGGGGAGGGTTGTGGATCTTCAGGTTTAATTCTCAATTTGAATCTCCCACTGCTGCCATGCTCTTTGCAGGCTGTCTCACTGTTTTGCACCTGGTTGACTAACTGTCTTCTCCTTGTTCCTCACGGTTTCTGTCTCTTGTGAAACTGTCAAGGCAGTAATGACTCAGTCTATATGTATGTAAATTGATAAGCTTATTGTAGGAATTCTCTTAAGCAAAAAACACCAAATCTTCTTCATCACTCATAGTGCCTTTACTAGAGGAGAATTAGCAATAAAAATTATCCTTGTTTAACTACTTCCTACCGTCACCGTATTGTATCTGTATTGTTCTGTGTCAGCAGATGTGTCTAGCTGGTATCATTTGTTCACAATCTCAGCAGAAGATGTGTCTATCAGGTGGTTTTGACAACAGAGGACACATCTGTTTCACTTCTTCACTTCTGTACAAACATAGTTTTCTAATTTTATTAATTCTTTAACAAGCTTTAGCTTGCTTATGAAGATGATCTGGTATAATGGAATATGTACCTGTGGAGCCTTGAACACCGAGTACTTGCTATCTATAGCTTTTGTAGGTGGGTAGTATTCCACGATTTTCACTTAGCATACTCCAAAAAAACAAGTATCATTCCTTATAAGTGAGATGATAGCTCACACCGGACAGACAGGTTATCAGCATGTTGGAATATTAAATGGACCTGAGATTGTTGTCTCACAGTAAGGCATATCCATAAATCCTCTTCCTCCTCCCAAACTGCACATCTCCACACGAAATACCTATGGATGAAAACAGTGTCAGATGAACAATCCAAGCATATCTACAGTCAGGTTTCAATGGTAGTAATATTCCCAAGTATTGTTTAATTCAGTTAGATAGGTGTTAATAAAGTGTCTACCAGCCACACGGGACTTCAGAGTTTTGATATTGAAGTAATTTTTATAAAATGATATGTCAAAATACTCTTAAGATTTGGGATCCAAGTTTTTTCAACTTCTGATCAAAGCCTCTGACTACTGAGCTATTCAATTACTGAAGGCTGTCTGTAGTTTTCTTGAAATAGCTGCTTTTTCTAAATTAAATGCAGTGGATGTCAATTACAGGACAATAGCTTCTTCCAGCTCAGAAAAACGCCAGTCTAAAACATACACTCCAGCATGCCACTTAGGCATTTTCCTAAAGACTTGGTTTCTGTGGACTTTCCATAGCCACAGGGGTCACACACCCAATACAGGCCATAAATCTTCACCTAGAAGCATGATGTCCCATTCACTATTGGGAGTGAGCCCAGAGAGCCCAAGGTGACTAATTTGCTCAGTTAGCATCCCAGTTAAATACTAAAACTTAGGTGTAATGATTCTATCTATTTTGGGTTAGGGTCACAAGAAAAAAAATCAACAACTCTTCCTTGTACAAATTCAAACGAGTCAGGATTAAAGTTGTTTATTGATTGCTTAACAACACATAATTAACAGGCAGTAAGTAAATTCTGCATCTTGTATAAATATCAGCAGTACAGCAGATAAATCACAAACCCAGTCATGTACAGAATCTTGATGAATATCCATAAATCTCTAAACAGTGAGAAAGCCCATTTGAGCTCACATCTGTGCATTAAAGCTGGGTCCCTACATTTGACATCCCACCAAGCCAGGGCAGGTTGCTCCATCTTTAATTCCTCTTTTCAAGCTAATTCCTCCTTTTTTTTTCAAAACTGTCTTCTTAATTCCCTGTTTAAATTTCTGTTTGATATGGCTGACTGTTTCCTTCCATTTTAGGGCCAAAAATCTTACACACTTATATGTGTTCTTAAACATCTCTGCCTCACCAGCTTTTGCTTTCTAAGCCACATCACCAGGTAGGGAAGCAGGTGAATTCCCCCTCACGCACCCTCATGTAATTTATTTGGTGCTGTGGTTCATTTGGTGTTTGCTGTAGAAAAACATGTCCCAGGCAGCAGTGTTTGCAAATGAAGAAAACCAACAGAAAAATAGACGCTGTTTATACGGAATGATCATTTGGGATCTTGGTCATATATTGTTTACACACTTGGGCCATGACAGAATGACAAGAATTAGTCCTGACCATTTTCAGTGAAAGAACTGAGTAAGGTCAAGGTCTTTGACAATTTTATTTAAATTTTTTAGGATATCAAAAAAGGATCTTTAATTTTTTACTTTTGTCTGAGTAAAATGTAAAAAATTGCAAGATAAAGAGATTTCATTTTAGATCCATGCTTTATTTTTTGTGCAATTTCCAGACTTATCCATGCTTGCCATGAATAAGTAGGTGGTCTTCTTAAACTATATTAGGGCAAGCAATTTATACTTCTGGCTCTTATTTAAAATTAAATGTGGATATGTATGCATGTGGTTGTACATGAATGTGGGTGTGCACACAGAAATAAGAGAATCCCATCTAAAGGATGTGATCCAACCTTGAAAAAAGAAAACAAGCAAAAAACATCAAAAAAGCCAAACTAAAACAACACCCCCCCCAAAAAAAGCCAGCTACTGAGTTTTTCTTCAAAGATGTGAACAAGTGTGAATTTGAGGTACAACATAAAGTAAATAACATTGCTGGAGGAAAAGAAATAAGTAATAAGCATGTACAACCAGAATATCTGAAGTGGCTATTGGGCAATAGTGCTGTCTGCTTTAAAGTGCCTGAAGTCCCTGTCAATTTAGAAGAAAACAAAGGAAACTAGCCATTTACCTGATTCTCTAGCATGAACCCTAAATGTCTTCATCGTGCTCTTATACCTCCAGCAAACCCAGAAAATGTCAAGACCAAAGAAGTGGATGTGCCGAAACTCATGACCAGAAGGTTTCCAAGCCAGAAGGCAGAAAAGGATCCCTTTCTGTTTGAAGAAGCAGAATAAACTGTACATGCCTTAGCCTTGAGAGCTGTGAGTTTGCCGTTTCTGCATTCAAGAGACTTTAAACACACAACTTACTCCTGATTTTATTTGTTTCAGTTTGAAACCAAAAATGAAACACGTTTCATTAATCTAAACAGTCAGGTTTTGCTACTTTTTTGATTTGCTTGCCAGAACCTGGGGTAATGATACTCTGTTTGGGACTAAGATTTATCTCCAAGTCTCTAGTAAATAAGACTTTTCTACCTCTTACACCCAAGATCCTAAAGGAAAGGGTTCTTTTATTGCTGTTATTATATGCATGCTCCAAATTAGAAAACCAGGTAAATCCTTAGTCTTCAAAGGCCAGAAGCATGCTGAAATTGAGATCACTGAAAACCCAGAGATGCTCTGGAGCAGAAACTCAGTCCGTTTGCCCTGAATAAGGCACAGATGGGTTTACATTCTGTGGCACAGAGTGGTTCTGATCACTAGGCTCCCTTTTCACCAGTGTATATGACTGACAGTAATTCAACATAAAGTAGGTATAAGGTCAAATTTGGAACAAATATGAAAATTAACTGTTCCAATTGTTTTATATTTAAGTAACCACTCATTCCTTCTACACCCACTGTCTAGTTAGGAAGAGTCATTAAATAAGGCAGTCTGGCACCTTCACAATTCTCAGTTTTGGGCATATTTTTCCTGTGAGAGCTAAGGAGGAAGGATGAGACACCTCCCATGCCCCTGCTTTTCTTGTTCATACAAGATGCTTTTGAGAGGCAATGGACAAATTTTATGTCTACCACAAACACTTGGGTGTTAGAGTTTAACTAGAAGATTTAAATATGGTTATTCAATTATCCCTTATTAATTGTATACCAAGATACCAAGTGAGCTTATGATTTAGGTGAACATACAGGGGCAGCTTAGGCCACTGAATAATCATTGGAGAGGCCAGTCAACTACTGTACTTTTAGTTTCCTCCAAATTTACTGGTATAGACAGCACATTTTCCATGTCTGGAAACAGCAACCATTCCCAGAACGAACACATTTTGTGCATCAGTGGACCCAGTGATGCTCTGGCTGTTCTCAGGGATGGTTAGCAAATGGTGGACATGCACACTGGTCTTGTGAGGATGAATTTGCCAATCCTTCAGTCTTGCCAAGTGGGAAACAAACTGGGCAAGCAAATGTCCTAGAGCTAAAAGCATCATAGCCAACATCGTCCTACAGAACTGCTGAGTTTTCATTTCTCTGAGTCACAACAGAGCTGAATTTTCATGTGGCTAAAAGTAATTCATTTATACTGGGGGTTAAATTGCCTATCAGTACCAGTTCACTTGGGGACAGTGAGAAGGCTGCAGTCAGATGTCAAACTACAGAGCCAATTTAGATGAAAGCTGGAGGCTGGTGATACACATCTCAAAATCTGCTGCTGGTGGGTGGCTGGAAGATTATTATTTCAGGCAAGAGATCAGTAAAAGGTTTAAGATGGTTTGCCTGGTGGCAACAGTAATTATACCGATAGGACTGGAGTGACTCATACCCATGGCAGTAAGCCAGACCCTCTTAAAGGTCTGCAGGGAATCTAAGGGTCACCCAGTTTTCAATTAATTAGTTTCTGGGGGCTGACACTTTTTTGTGGCTTCCCTGAACTCTTAAGAGGGCTTGCTTTCCTGGTTTTGCTAGCTTTCTTTTGTTTTTATTGTGGGGTTTTGGTTTGTTTTTATTTGTTTGGGTTTCTTAATCAACATGCACCCACCCTTCCTCTCTATTGTACCTGGTTTTCCCTTTCAATAGGAACAAAAAGACTACATTTGGATATCCTTATCTATATACTGATGTACTTTATCTTTCATTCTCAGAAGTCCTAAATAGCAGTATTGATGTAAACATCTCTTTCTGATACATCCTGATAGGATAAGGTACTTACATATTTCTTGACAAGGTGATGCCAGATGTTTAAATGCAACACTGAGGGACATCATTCTTCTGGTTTTCATGGATTTCAGAGGATTCAGAGAAGAGGGGTAATCAGCATTTTGCATTTCTTCCAGAGGGGAATCTGAAGAAATAAAATAACTTTACTAATAGAATCACAGAATCATTGAATTTAAAGGCTGGAATGGACCTTACAGATCACCTAGTCCCAACCCCCTGCCCTGGCCAGGGACACCTCCTCACTAGATCAGGTTGCTCAAGGCTTCATCCAGCCTGACCTTGAACACTGCCAGGGTCAGGGCAGACACCACGTCCCTGGGCAACCTGTGCCAGTGTCTCACCACCCTTAGAATAAAAACCTCTTTTTTAATATCTAACCTAAACTTCCCCTCCTTCAGTTTGAATCCATTACCCCTTATTTTATCATTTCAGTTCCTAACAAAGGGAAAAGTTGTTTCCAGATTTTTATCTAATAATAATGAAATAATATCCAAGAATTAATATTGCTTTTATTAGATTAAACTCCATTTGATACTGTTATCCTTCCCTGGGATTTGGAGGGGTAGATGGTTTCAGATTTTCCTATTAATTTAGGAATAAGGCCATGTTTCTCTTTGTACACATGGCTGTTAATCAAGCCCCTGAATAAAATAATTCCATTTCCAGTGCTATGACACAGCAACTAAGAAAGAGAGAAAAAAGCAAAGGGAAAAACCTGCAGATTTTTGGCAGGAATAATAGAACTGCTAAAGAATTAATGGGGGAAAATAAGGAATTTATGAAATGCTTTGAATGAGAAGTGAAATGCTTTGGTGAGAAAAGCAATAAAATCTTCGCAATTTTTTGGTTCTAAATCAAAATATACCATGATTCTACCTCCTCTGTGTAGAGCATGCTGTACCATTGAGGTCAGTTAAGTGGAACTATTGAAGGATATTACAGGTGCAGTTGGCCTATCAAAATAAAGATAAAGGCTGATGCCACTGATGCTGTGAGTGTACGTTTGTCACTGTGCAGTCACTTGTTAAAACTCAGCAAGTGCCTCTACCTATTCTGATAAAGAGTTCTGGCTTATCCAGATTAGCTCCAAGTAAAATAATTTAATTTTTCTGAACTTCTTTGAGGGTGAAGTTAATCTGTTAATCTCCAAATAAATTGTTTCCCATTTAAGTTCATTTTCTGTTTGCTCTATGACAACCATGAGAGCAGTTTCAGGTGAGTTTGTTCTTCATCTCTGCATTGAAAGAAGGAAGTCAAACATAAGTAGCAACATACAGCAAGAAAGACCAGATTTCAGGGGTCACAGTGATAAGGTGTTCCTATAGAGAAAGCAGACAGACCTGAATATCTTTAAATAGCTCAGATGTATTCTGAACAGGGAAGTATTTATGCAGGAAAAAATCTCAGCATGGCTGTGCTGTTGTAATAAGCAAACCCTACAATACACACAGTACAATGAGACAGAAAACCAAAGTGATTGAGTACAATCTTTTAAATTCAAGAGAATAGGTTTTATTTCTGCATGTGGTCCACTTGTAATATCAGCAATGCCACTTAGATCTTATAGAATTCTTTTCATTAGCCTGTCCTAAAGCACATTATGAAAAGGTGTGACTGCCCTCTACAACTCCCCGACAGGAGGTTGGAGTCAGGTGGGGGTTGGTCTCTTCTCCCAGGCAACCAGCTGTAGGACAAGAGGGCACAGACTCAAGCTGTGCCAGGGGAGGGTTAGGTTGGATATTAGGAAGAGATTTTTTACAGAGAGAGTGATCAGGCATTGGAATGTGCTGCCCAGGGAGGTGGTGGATTCACCATCCCTGAAAGTTTTCAAGGTGAGACTGGATGTGGCACTTAGTGCCATGGTCTAGTAATCATGGTGGGGTTGGACTCGATTTCAGAGGTCTCTTCCAACCAGGTTGATTCATGATTCTAAGATATCCCTTCCTGTAAATTTGAAATAAGACTTGCACAAGGGCACTCATCAGTCACTTCAGACAATAGTACAGTCCACTTCTTGAAAATGTTCAGTGTTCTCGCCATTTGGCAAAGCTGCCTCTCCCTTTTGCCTACTCAGAAATCAGTCAGGAACTACTTCATTGAAATCATTTAAATTACATATCAGAAAAACAGTGTGAGTGGAAAACATGGCCTTCTCTCCTTAAATGCATAAGCCTTCTGCTATGCACACCTGCATGATTCAAAGAGCAAAGGGGACTGTGTGTACCCCAACAACTCTTCCTAAAGTTTCCTGTAAATATGGTTCATATGGACAGCCAAAAGGACTTGTAGAAGAGTTTTCCAGTGGACCAGATTATGCTGACACAATCCCAATGACATTTCTTGTGCTTGCCCCAAGTTCTCAATTTCTTTGTCAGCTGGCACTGACCTGGCTGGAAATGTTGTGATGATTTCTTCCTGACAGCAGTGCACACCAACACCATAGAGATGATTAGAGGTGCCCCAACTGACTACAAGAGAGTTGAGCAGTCTATATAGAGAGTACACAGTCTGTGGAGGTATAGTAGAATCATAGAATATCCTGAGTTGAAAGGGATGCACAAGGAGCATCAAGAGAGTACAGTGCTTTACTGAGCCTGAGCTCATTAGATTTGCTTTTCAGCTTCCACATCTAGAGAGTCCACACTGTGCTGTCTGAGGCTGGTAATGTACTTCTCCAATTGGTATAAACACTGAGCCTCATATACAGATTAAATTCCACGGTTTAGGTATTTTCAGGTTACTACAGAAGATGTATGAGATGTCCCTATCATCAGATCTTGCTCAGTCTCATGGGAATTTTTGTAGGGTGATACAACAAGTTTTCCTCAGAGGCCAGTAAATTAATTGAAGTTACAGGCTAATAACAAAGTGAATTGTTTTTCACATATATAAGTGTAAATTTATATGGGTAGTTCAAACTAGTAAGTATAGATCAGGGTCCATACTTGAAAAAAAAGAAATTGATTCTACCCTATAAATCAAATGTCTCCATAATTTATCCCCTATGCTGTTTAGTTAACTTCACTTTAAGCAAACTACTTACTTCACTGTAAGAGAATTTGATAGCTGAAAGATTAAAAAGAGCAGACTGCATTTTTCTGTGAAGTTGTATTGCATAGCTGGATCACTTGGTTCTCCTTAAAGCTAATACACCCATTGAGAGCTGAGCCAATCAATCACAGATACCAACCACCAAACCTTTCTAATCAGAACTGAAGCCTTGCATTTCTCTCTCAGCATTTAGGAGATTGCTCTGCAACTCTCTCACTTAAATTGTATTCATCTCCTCTCAGATCTGATGAGTTTATGTATGCAACAAGAAGGGAACAGATGATGTGGGATGTGCAGGGTTTTCAAAATGAAAGGTTTGGAAATTTTTCTGCATGGAAATCAGGTAAAAGCATTTTCTCTAGAGAGGTCAGGAAATCTGCAATATGGGAGAAAAGGGGAGGTGGATTTTATTTCATTATGTAAATATATTGCTCTCTCTTCCCCATCAGATTACACCAACTTCTTAAAGGGAAAAAAATAGGAGGCAAACAAAAAGATGGGCAAATCTGTAATACGCCATTTTAAAAAAAAATGAAAAAAAAATGTTGAGTTTGCCTTGTGTATAGAATGTGAGTTCTTATACCTGATTTCTTATCACTTGGCTGAGCTACACTATCAATTTCTCTCAGCAGGCATTATGTCTCTGTGTGTGTTTGCAAGGTTTTCTATTCACTTATGGTGCTCTGGCAATAATAAGCCTTCATAGCACTACTTTCATAGAACAGCAGGAAACACTTCAATATATCTTACAGAAATATATGTTGGTTTCTGTGTTGTTTCTAGCAAAAGAAATACAGACAATTATGCAAACTGTCTCAACAAGTCCGTTTTATGGGAGCAACCATAACCTGCAGTGCAAAAAGTATGTTACTTTGGTGACAGTACAGAAAACTTCCTTCTGTGTTTTTGGGTGAACCCAGAGGAAAGAGGTGCTCGCTTTTTGTTTATTCAAAGCTGCTCTGCAGATAGTTATTAGGTTTGGAAAAGTCAAAGCCGTCATTTGCCATGCAAATAGGAGTTTGTGTATTCCTTCACCACACTGTCATGATAGCAGTAAAAACTAGAGATGCAATCCATGGGAAGTAGGGGGATTCCTTACTCTTGATAGGTAGCCAAATAACACCTGCTGGAAGATGGTTTCAGCATCAGTGGGAAGGAAGATCTGTGACATCCCCTAAATTTCACTGCCTAAGGAGTTGCTTTGGAAGATTCTAAAGTTTAGAAACACTCTTCTGGTCACAGCTTCTCCCTTACCTGCCATGGGGTAATAAATAATGTCCAGGTCATTCACAGAATAGTGTATTTATTTTCAAGCAATAAGAACATTCTGCTTGGATGAGGGAGTCTTCAGTGTAAGTTTCAGACCTGATGACCAGTTCTGAGCTCTGTAAAAGGCATGTTCTTCACAGCCTCCTAAAATTAGTGTGGTGATAATGCTTTATGAATTCATTGATTTCTATGTTTTGAATGACTTAAGAGATTGGTTCCTTTAATGACTTTTTGTACAGTGAACCCCAGAGAGCAGACGTCAAATGTACCTTTGTACAACTAAATAATTTCACCTGTGAAATTGTTGATGTCTGCAGGTTGCATTTGGTCACAGATTTTTCCTTGAACTGTAGCATGGAAATAGGTTTCTAAGTTTTACTGGCAGAGTGTAACGTATTTGGGGGCAACTCCCTGTAGTTGCCCATTACTCTCTCCACTTAGAGGTCTGTCAGCAAGGGAGAGACACATGTATTGTTCTGTATTCTCAGTCATCTCTTCTAGAGGCTGCTGACTGGGACATAATCTTATTTTCTCCTAATATCCAGGTCTATAGCTTGTTTATTGGCTTATGTAGATAAAGCAAGCTAAGCATAACTTCATTTCTTTGGGTAAAAAAGTTATAATTTGATTTACTCTTACTAGCATTATTATCTGACACAAGCCTTAAAATTTGTTTCCTGTAAATTCAGCAAAAGACAAAAAATTTGCAGATTAATTGCAACATGCAAAGCACATAGTCCAAGTCAGCATGTACCCTACAGCTTATATAAAGATCAACAATAAGCCAATTGTATCATCGTGTGGATGATACAATTTTTTTGTTTAACTGGTTTTCCCAGACAGTTAAAAAATACCAAAGAAAGACAAGAATATTTCAGTCTATTCCCTATGACTCTCAATAACTTAAATCTAATTATCAGTCTATTTACTAAAATTACTTATGACTGACCAGAGCTGTAGCAAGCCATTCATCTCCTAGGAGATGCAGTTCAGTTTCTGTACATGTCTCAGTATTTCCATCTGAGATTATTGATCATCCCTCAGGAAATACAAGCACAGCATGTTTCCTACCCTGTATCAGTTCATTGATCCCTCTTGACTGACTGTGTTCACAAGCTCAGAGTATGCTTGTAAGCAAAAAGCAAATACTGAAATTCTTCCTCCCTGATAGAACACCTGTGTTTTTGTTAAGTTGCTTGTGTAGGGTTTTTTTTTTTGTCAAGAAATAAACCAGTGCCCAGGGAACAACATAGCCCTGGTTAACTGTGTGGCTCCACCTAAAACACAGGATGCAGGGGACTATAATGACTAAGGAGAGCAGGGTATGAGCCCTCTATACCTCTCTGCCTGTCCTGACTAAATCCAGGTATTGTTTAGACCGGTGCCAGGATATTTGCATAAATTTGATGGTGAGCAGGAAGGCAGCTCTGGCTCCAGAGTTGGCAGGCTGCTCTGCCTTTGGCTCAGGCCATTTAGGAGTCAGGCAGCTGAGATACCAGCTGTGTCTTCTCTGTGAACATTCTGCAGATTCTGCCAGAGTAACTTGGAAAAAAGAAAGTCTGGAGATGATAAATGTGGATAATAGTATTGCCAAGACTTGGTTAAAGAGAGCATGTGTTGGGGGAGAGAACAACTGTAGAGGAGACAACCTGAAGACATCAGTAGGCCTAATACAACTTTTAAGAGGGAGGATTGACCCAGCTGCCCTGGGGTCATTTTAATTCCCACTTCGTAGAGCAGTCTAGTGCTTAAAGCACTCATCAGTGAACATGGGCAGAAATAGACTGAGGTCCCAAACTCTGCTGCTAGGAGATTATGCATTTTGCATAAGAACACAACTGGAAACAATCACCTAAGGAGCCCTTGAAAGTGGAGCTGAAGCCTCCCTGTCCTCCCAGAGAACATCCCCTAGCCTATCTGCTAGAGCTGCCCTTGTTTGCATGTTCTCTTTTCAGTCCAGTGAATTCTGAATTCTTTCTCCACACACTGCAAGGCTTTTCACCTGGCACTGCTGAAACATCCTGCCCTTCCTCCAAGCAGCCTTGGATCTGTTGGCTAAGTAACTTGCCAAAACCACAAGAAGCAGGGAGTTAAGTCCTGATAAACAGAAGAGAGAACTGAGCACTGATCTTAACTGCTGCTGGCTGTTAATCTGCTGCCACATCCCCATTGTGCCAGGTAGTTTGCTCCGGAAAAACAGGCACTAGTACATTTTCTGGGGCACACAGAAACCAGTAAGTTCATTTTGTTCATGTACTTACAATAGTTGTGACATGGGATTCCTTGGGCAACTCCGGAATTAGAAATCCTCCTTTGGAAACTCTGCATAAGCTTGGGCATGAGTCAGGTGCTGGGCTGCTCACTGCTTTCAGAAGTAAGTGAACAAATTCAAAGGTTATGTTTAAAATGCAAAATGTGCTACAATGTAGCCTGAGATAGAGCAGGAATTTTCAAGACTTAAAATTTGAAATTATGGGCCAAAGACCTGTCTGAATCTCATTTTTTTGGACTGAGGTCTTTTGAGTCATGTGTCAGATGTCTTGCTCAGTGTGAATGAATGAATCTCAGAGCTAACTGAATCAATCTCAGAATCCACCTCTTGTGTTTTGAGTTTTAATTTTTCATTTCTATTTTGTCTTGTGCTTGACATTATTGAAGATAATTAACAGTTTGTTGAAACTGTGAGAATAGTTTGTGAGACTGACCATGTTTCTCTTTTTTGCTACAGTAAAAGAGGAAAGACCTTCCAAATCTTGTTTACATAAACCTGCTCTTCTCACTACTCCTCCCCTCATCAGAAATAATCACTTGTACTGACAGTTTTTACCCTGAGGGGTAAAATAGCTATACATGTTGTCTGAAGTGATAAACAGATTTTCTGTTTCTGTTCAGTTTCTGTACTCTTGGATATGTGCCACTACTTTCCTACTTTGCCAGATGACACTCTATTTCGACAGTGAGAGGGTGCAGTTGGAAACAAGCACTAGTCATATTAGGGAGTACTACATAATTTACCTGGAAGTAAACCTAAGACAGAGTGACAAATCATAGTATTAAAAGCACAAGTTCATAATTTTGACACCTATGAGAAGGGTGATGCCTAAACATCATTGCAAGAAGCAGGTACAGGTGTCTGGATAACAGCTCATCTAGGTGAACAGTATTTGCCAGACAAGGCAATTAATATATGAGCATAAAGACTTAACAGTCACAGGAACAGGCTGTCTCTCTCTGTAGTTAGCCAGTTTCTGAATTCCCTCTGCTTCATTAACTAAATTCGTTCCACTACCTCAAATCACAGCAAAGTCTCTAGTCAGTGTTTACAGCATAGCAGGACTCTGGGTTTGGTACTGTTAATGAACCACTAGTATGAGAAAAAACCCATGAAAGGGAATTACATCATCTCTTGTTAAAAGGAAAAAAAAAGGGGGCGGGGGGGGAAGCACCAGATAAGGAATAGGCCTATGTCAAATATTTGGATTCAAATTTGGCAGCCGTAGGTAACACAGAAGGACTGAACTACAGAACTTCAGACCTCAAAGCATACACAGTAACTACCATTTAATTTTTTCTCTCCTTTGTTATGAGTACATGTAAACTTGAGGAATGTCAGGAATTTGCTTCTTCCCTGCCACATGAATACTTGTAATCTTGAGGACAGGTGAGTTGTGATGGTGACAAAAGTTTTTCAAAATTTTGTTCTGGCTTACATGGGGCTGAGAAGTTCAAATCTTGACATTTTACCTGCTCTGGGAATTTGGTTAAAAAGTTTAATTTTGCAGGTACAATACCATGCTGACATTTTCTGAGGGAAATGCATTTATAATATCCCTACTCCAAGGCCAATTTTGTTCATTTGTGAATTTCTTTTGTTCCATGAGGCTTTCTAGTGCATTTTCTGCCAATTCTTAGAAGCAGCCTCATAATAGCAAATACAACAGCCAAAATGAAACACTACAAAGCACAGAGGCATTTGCCATGTTCTATGTAGGCCAGTGTTGCCATTTAGAAATCTTGAGATGCTCCCATTTCCCAAGATTACTAAAATCATGCCCTCTGGACAAACTGAGCAGAGGTATGCAGAAGCACGCTGAATTTGTACTAGAAATACTAGAAACCAACAAGCTAGGAAACACCAAGTCTAGCCAGCACAATCAAAGTGAGGAATAATCTGTAGTCCCCTCAGGCCTTTTCCATTTGTGATTCAAAATGCTAAATCTCCTCACAAAAACTGTTAACAAAGTATGACTTCTTCCAAATATTAAGGCCAGAGGATAGCACTGATAACAGTTCTTCCTCATTGTCCATCCTGAGAAAGTCTAAGCAACAGGTTTAAATCCCTTTAGTTTTTCAGGGAGTTTCAAAACTAGCATTAGGTAAATGCTCAGAATGCTAGGACATTCTATGAAGAGAGTTCCTCCTCTGGAGGCTGTCCCTCTTTGTGAGGCACGATTAAAAATTAATTGAGCTGAAAGGCAAGAAAATTATGATTCTATAGGTAAGTGATTAGGCAACTTGCTGTTTCTGCTCCAGTGAATACTTCATACAAAATTATGTAAATATTCATTAGAATGTCAGGAACTCACATCTCCCCTGCCACATGAATACCCTAATCACTAGGATCACAGAGTCTTTTGCCCAATGAATATTTAGCTGTTCTGTAAAGTCTAGCAGTTTCAGCCGGAGGCTTAAAAGAGTCTCTTCTTGAATACCTAAAACAGAGGGTTTGAAATATTTGAAGTTTGAGTTTTAACCCTGACCAGCAAAGCATGGAATGAAAGCTAGATATCCCAAAGTCATTAATATGTTGAATTAAAGAAAAAGCTACAGTCTCTGTTCACGATGTTATTTGTGCCAATACATTATGGTGCTTTGAGAAACATCGGCATTGTGCCCAAATAGGCAAGAGAAATGTTTCTGGACCAGAACATAATGTGGAATTCCCAGATTATGTTGAAGTGCTCTAATCACTGTAGCATTAGCTATCTGTGAAAGCAACTGTGGGAGAGGTTATAATACAAATAGACGTAATGAACACTAACAAATTACCAGGACCAGATGATATTACCTCTAGAGTTCTACTGGAACTTAGAAGAAAAAAAGGCACTACTTATACAACCTCTCACTTAGTACTTTATGGTATCTGAAGAGAAAACAGATAAGGCATGTGATAGCAGTGCTTAGAAAGTTTTCCAGATGTGCTCAGGAACTAACAGCCCTTTAAACCTAAGAGCTCCAGTGGGAAAATTAATAACAAGATTCAGAACTTATAACATTAATAGACACTTGGATATTTTATCTTTTTTTTGAGAAGACTAATCATGGCTTCAGTAGAAAGCATTGTTTAAAGGAGTCAAGCAAAATATTTAATAAAGTGGTTGAACTATTTAGTCTATTTTAATTTCCTACAAAAATTTGAAAAAAAGCTTTTACATAGGCTGCCAGGACATTAAGTGTCATAGGATAAGAGGAAAGACCCTAACAGGTATTAATCTTTGGTTAAAAGTCAAGAATTCAAGGATAACTGTAAAAGGCTGTTTCTTACAATGCAGGATGGTTATCACAGCAGTTTGTGCATAAGGAATGACCTAAAGAAGAGGGATGATCTGTATGGCAGTAATATGGTGTGAATTATGTTGGTCCAACATTATATGAGGCACCAAGGAACAGGATAGACTGTGAAGAATTTGAGGAGTACCTTAAAGGTCAGAGTATCTAGGCAATAAAATGTCAAATGAAGTTCAACACAGATAAATATAAAGTGATATAATGCAGAAAGCCAATCTTATGTGATTCCAATGCTGCGTTAACCTTGGCTTACAGCTGGACTCCTACTCTGTCACTTGCTCTCTCCTCCTCCTCAGTGGGGCAGGGAGGCAAAATAGGATGAGAAAGCTTGTGAGTGGAGGCAAGTATTGGAAGATAGGGGGGAATTAATTTAATTTATTGTCAATGAAAATAATAATTTCATTATTAGATTTGAATTATGAATTAGAGCAGCAAGAGACAAAAATATAAACATTAAAACAACACTTGTCTTTCCTCCCTTCCCAAGCTCAACTTCACTTACTCACTTGACTCCTCTCTGGTATGGAGCGCCCTGGGAGATAGTGAGGAATGGGAGGTTACAATTGGTTCATGACAGTTTCTCTCTGTTGCATCTTTCCTCTCACAGTTTTCCTTTGCTCTGATGTGGACTCTCCAAGGGCTGCAGTCTTTCAGAAAAATCTATCCAGCATGGTCTTTCAACAGGCTGCATTTCCTTCAGGAATATCCATCTGCTCCGTCAAGGAGTCTTCAGGGATCTACAGTGGGTACTTGGTCCAGTGTGGTCTCTTCCATGGGCAGATGAGAGTCAACCTCGGAAGAAAAATTATTAAAGGTCTGAATATTTGGATTTAGGCAGTTTTAGTGACACTTAGGTGCAGAATGGTGGACACATTTACACCTGGACACAGCACAGAAAAGAAATTAATGAGTTCTTGCTCATTGCTTTGCGACAAAGCATCAGGATTGGGAATAAAGTACCTACACAGTTCTATTGAGCTGAGTATTTCTCTACATAAAAAGCTGAGCAACTACAAATCTATTTTAACATTGAACTTTAAGAGAAAGCCTGATTGATCTGCATATGTTGTACATCAAGTTTTAGGCACTGAGGTCTTTGATATAAGTGCAAATCAGGTTGTCAGGTTTCTTTGCACTTGTTACCATCTTGCCTTATTCTATTAAACTTTTGGGTGACAATTCATCTTACTTTGCAGAATTTTTTGTGGTTTCTTTTGAAATTTGGCTTCCTCTCCTCTGTTTTATATTTTCCTTATTTGGAACGGCAGTAAATGAAGTTAGAAGATATGTGAGTATCATATTGTGGAAGAAATTTCTTCACTTACTAGTTGTAAATACATTTCCAGTGTGTCTTTAAATCACAAGATTTTTAAGACTTTATCAGAGAAGCAGATGCCAAGAGATGATTAAGGAACCAAGATCAGTCAGAAGAACAGTAATGCAACTAGAGCATTTGTCCTGGAAAAAAATCTTGGTGTTTGTTCTGCCTAATTTGGCAAGCACTGTAGAATTTTTTTCGGTTCGGCTCTTTCAGATATATTCTAGTTCACAGAGTTTAAGTCATAATGTCAAAATGGTGCATAAATCTCTTCTAACCTATGTGTCTTAGAGTCTGAAGGCAGAGATAATGAATTCTGAAAAAAAAATCCACTAAACTCTGAACTAAATCTGATTAGGCAGACTAATTTATATCCTGATGAATACTGTGCACCTGCAGTGTATGGGATGGTTTAAACACAAACATTTTAGATCTATTAATAATAAAATATGTGAGAGTTAAGTGCATCAATAAATTTGTACCTCAAATTTAAGCTTCAGGGTTGCAGAATATTTTTCAAATATCCTCCAACAAGAATGCTAAGTATTGAACTGGAGAGCTGTTAAAATTTTTTGCCTTTCTTTTTCTCTCAAACCACAATAAAAAAGCATGTGTAATGTCCTGGTCTGCTCAGCAGATTTAGGGGAAGGTAATTTTGAATTACTCTGGGTGGTGTTAGAGAAATAAGACAATTCTCAGGAGGCTTTTAACAAGAAATAATTTTTGCTTATAAACTTTGGGTCAACCAGGTGGAGTAAGACACCAGGCAAAAGGTAACTCATTAAAGTCCATAGCACCCAAACACAGTGCAAACTGTAACCCAGCACACCTTAAAGAGCAAAGCCACATGAACAAAGTCAGGCTTCGAACATGACAGTTAGTGAGTCATTAAGGAGATACTTCTCAGTAATGCTTACAATTTATATATTGTGGAGGAAAAGACAAGAGAAGAAAAAGAGCCAGAGTAGAAAGAGAGAGAGAGAGTCACCACCCGTGGATCCAGAGCGGTCTCAGCAGCTTTGAAACCAGGGTAGCTGTGCTTTTATCAGTTCCCTTCACCCAGGACCCACCCCAGTGTGAGGTCACACTTGTGTCACTGCTTGAGGCAGAGCCAGACTGCTCTTGGTATCTGTTTTGGGGTTTGCAGGAAGGTCATGCTGCCACTGACACCATCTCAGGGCTCACATCAGGGTCATGCCATCAACCAATGCCATTACAGTGCAGACCAGCAGTGACCTGTTAAGGCTCAAGGGGGTGGGTGGAGGAGCAGTTACTGTCCCACCTATGCAAAGCTCGCCCTGTTCCCCCACTGCCTTTTGACCTGGTTTTGAGCCAGACAACCTTTCCTCCAGTCTCTGGCAGCATGTGTTTTTACAATTAAACATTTTGCTAGAGCACACTTCCTAGCTTACGTTTATCAGATAATAGCAGATATTAAGACAAATCTTTTTATTCTTAAAGCTTCACTCAAAAGACAGAAACTACTTCAGTATTTGGAAGCAGAATCTTATATACCTATATACAGGAGAGGATTTGAGGCTGTGAAACCTCTGCTGTCCAACATAAGGTGTTGAAGTCCCACACAAGTGTTTGAAATACAGCCCCTTCCTCTTCATGTCCTAGGGTCCAGATTTGAGTCTTAGAAAAGTGTATGATGTGATGTTTATGGTTTTTCTGGGAAGATTTTTTCCATCAGACATTCCAGAGAAACCCATCAGGCCAAGTTCTAGATTTAATTTCAAATGTCTAAACTTTGTCTGCTGCAGTGTTGGTGTTGTAGCATCTAAGTCCTTTGTTTCAGCTTCCACAAACAGATTTTCTTGCCATTCCTGTTCTTGCAGGTGCATCCCACCCATGTGATGGCTGACAGCTGGACTGAAGGCCTCACAAATGAGAGCAGCATTGACCTTGATGAGATAAGGCTGTATCTGTAAGATTAACAAGGTAAACATCTTGTGAGAGAGGAAGAAAATAACCATAAAAGGAGGACGTTTGGGATAGTTAGTAAGCAGCTATTAACCAATAAATTAGGCATTAGCACATCACTGACCAATAGGTAATTAACACAGTGTGTGTAGAACAATATAAAAGAAGCATTGTAAAAATAAACTTTTGCTATCACCACAGAACCCGTGTCTTGTCTGTCTCTACACACCCACACCACATTCTGAGCCATTCAGATGCTATCCATACTCATCTGTCGATATTTCATTTTCATAATATAGTGCTATACTTTCTGTCTGAAGGACTTCTAGTGAAAAGCAAATAGCAGGAAAGGAAAAAAACACAAAACATTCTCATTGAGAGGTTCTGTCATGCAACTTACTGGGTTCCTTTGCAAATCAAAATGATTTTTTTGCATATTTTCTCCTATTGGTGGTTTAGAAATTGATAATGAATTAATTAAAGGAAAGTAATTAGAGGATTACAGTATTACTTTTGAGACAATAGTAATACTGCTGTTCTTTAACTAGATAGACTTGTCATTGCAGAGCATCTAGTACACTAATATAACCTGCAGACTGAAAGGAACAGTGCTACTCTTCACATGTTCAAAAGCAAATATATCAAATAAAGATGGTATTCTGATGCATTTTTCCTTTGATAGCACCTCAAATCAGCAGTGCAGAAAGCACAAAATGTGACTTGATTCACTACTAGCGAAGTCTTCATCTGAGTACTGCTCATTTAGATTTCTAAATTTAATAAACTGATTTGGTACATTTTGGTGCACTGCAGCTAGTAAGTTTGTATAATCTGATCCTCAACAAACAATGTTATTGATAGCAAAACTCAGAAATAGAAGAGAAAATTGCCTGAGAGAAAAGTGTAGACCCATGAGCTAGGCAAAGTCTGCATCCTGTCACTGTTGTTGTTTAAGTCACTACTGGTTGAGTGATAGATAATCTGCAAGGGGAACTGTCATACTCTCAGGGTTTAAAAACATCATGCTGTGAATTCTCAGTTCTGCTGATAAAATCATCTTGCTAGTTGAGTTTGTTAAAGTGCAGAAGCTGATAGGCAGTCCGGTCAGACAAGCAGCTATACTTAAGGGGGTAACAGACATGAAAGAAATTAATTTCCTAATACCATTGTAACTATTGAACAGTATTCAATAATCCCTAGCCTCATCTTAAATTAATATCTACATAGGACTAAGCTGGTGTAAAATGTCAAACGTTGTGCTGGATAACCAACATCTGTGACTACACAAAGACTATTAGTTTCCAATACATTTTGTTTGACCATTTCTTTATAACTTTACACAGAAACATGACTCTACTCTTATATTGAAATGCACTGGAACAGAACTCCTGCAAAGGGTGATGAACAACACAATGTTTCTCTTCATCAATGCAGAAATCACTGGGAGCAAGAATTAACTCTTTCAGCATGGTTTGCTTTGTTAACTGAGTAGTTAAGAGTGCAAAGATGAAAGTCTTCAGATTTATTCTAGATGGTTGCCAAGGCACAAAGCTATCAAACAGCAAAATTACCAAAGATCATTTGGTTACTGAAAGCTTTGGAGGTGCAATAACAAACATCAGGAGGCATATACAGGGCATGAAGCCAGTGTTACAGAGTCACAGAATCACAGAATATTCAGACTTGGAAGGGACCTATGAGGATCATCAAGTCCAGCTCTTGGCCCTGCACAATGCATCATCCAAATGCTTTTTTGAACTCAATCAGGCTTAGTGCTATGACCACTTCCCTGGGGAGCTGTTGCAGGGCCCAAACACACCTCTGGGTGAAGAACCTTTTTCTAATACCTAACCTAAACCTACCCTGACACAACTTCAGGCCATTCCTTCCAGTTCTGTCACTGGTTGACAGAGAGAAGTGATCAGTGTCTGCCACAGTTAAACCTCACTTGTTATCATATGGTTGTATAAAATATAAAAGAAGGCAATATATTTTGTGGAGCTTCGTTCTGGTGAGGAGGATGCACAAGTTGTCAGAGATTATTACAAGCCACATTTTTTTAACAAGATCTTGATCAATTAGGCTATATTCTTTATACAGTAATTTTATACATGAATTATACATCCATTTTAATGCAGTTCTCAGAATTCCTGTTTCAGGTCTCTTTTTTTTGTGAGATGGCAGGACACAATGCAAAATGGTTAAAGCATTTTAAGATGCTGCAGTTTTGACATTTAACTGAAACTTTGACTTGTGTCAATGAATATACATAAATCATATTGTTGAACTGCAAAATATAGCAACTGAGATTGCAAAGTGAGAAAGATGAGATCAATTTGTTTTGAATCTTTCATGAAAGATGCTTATATTTAAAAAGTGACTATCAATTCAACTCAAGGAAAAGGTATACATTATAATGGATGAAAGTGCTGAGAAAATATCTTGGGGTTTAGGAACTAGATGCAGATGTGTCTTTCTTAGACTGGATTATAGATCAGCATCTGAATTTTCCTTTAATAAATTCTTTATGCTTTTGTGTTTCCAGGGACTGCATCTCTGGAAGGCTTCAGGGCTCAGTCCATCAGAGACAAAATGCAGCAGAATTTCTGTACCAGGAGCATCCTCACATCCTTACCCAATACTGCCAGGCTTCTGCCATTGCCTGCTCTATATCCAGCCAGAAGAGAGACTGAGCATATATTCCTAAAAAACACACACATATAAACAGGTACACACAGAACTCTCCAGTATCTGGCAAACCCCAGGTCTCAGCAGTCTTGACACTATGTTCACCATTATCCTTGTTTTTCTCTGCCTTTGACACCTCCAAAATAACAAAACATAAAACCCTCACGATGATGTGAAAATAACTAAAAATAGGTATGTGACAGTCCTCTTTTATATAGTAAGTTAGGATGAAAAAGCTGACCTTCACTCCTGTATTAGAAGGTGGTGATTTCGTGCAGAGGCAGCTATCATTTTATCTAAGCTTTTGCAATACCTGCTGAAAACTGAAATCCGGGTAGAACCTGCATCAGTGCCTTCCATAGAAACCACCACAGTGTTTCATGAATGTGATGTTGAGTCATTCATTTGGATATATTGTTTTGGAAGCTGGAAGAGGAAAAATAGCATTGTGACGAAAAATTCTAGAATTTCTACATGCATGATTTCCTTGTCTCTTTGTGTAATATATTCAGTTGTCAAGGATATTATGATGTTTTTGCTAAACCCTACCACTTTGAAAGGGTAAAATGAAATAAATGAGCAAAATATTATGCTTTAAATTTGTTTTTGAAAAAAGAAAGAAACAAAACACAATGTCTCAAAGGTCTAATCCAAACTGAAAGATCTTTGTGAAAAAAACATAAAGGCCTTTAGGTTGTTTGCATTTCCTATTTATATTTTTAATTGCATTAAATTGTAAACAATTTCTAAATAATAATTGAGAACATTTTGTTGTCTTTAATTGTAGTGTCCCAAGAGTAATGTTAAGAGCTCTATAGATCAAAATATTATTAAGAACAAAAAATAATAACCAGATTTGCTCTGCCTTTTCTTTTACTCCATCATGCTTGATATCCATGCCTATATTGCTACTTAAAACTCTCATTTTTAGCTTCCATTACTTATGAGGCAACATAGAGAGTTCTCAAGACATAAATGACAGCAACCACACTAAGCAATAATTGTTAATACACTTTTGCCATTACCAACTGTAAAGGTATGTCTGGCCCAGCTGTTGCTTTGCCCAGGCTTTTTACTTGCTTGTTTATTTCCCAAGGAAACTATTTTCAAAGGTCATCCAGCCAATAATAAACTTATTGTGAATTCACACACACCGTGGACAAGAGCCAGTCCCTCTAATCCTCAGTTATTTCAAGTGTTTGCAGAGACTAACAACCAAAAGTGCCTATAGTTTCACTCACAGCTTTTCATGGGTCTTAGAAACATCTGGAAGTTTCTTGCCTATAAAGTTAGTGTGGACTGTGCATTGAATTAATCTTAACCTAACATTTAAACCTCCAACAAGCTCTGGTTCAAATTCCTATAAGTGTCTACATAAATAAATGTTCAATGGCCTTCCCTAGTCTTCACCCAGAAGTAGGTGTGGATCTTACAACATTCATAAAGCATAAGAAAAGTACATTCTGGAAATGAAGTGTTTCTTTGAGTGATCTTTGGGTGGATATTTATATAAAAGGTTAATACAAATACATATATAGATCTTGTAAAAATACATACTAATATGTATGATTTGATTTTGTGTCTTGGACCTCTGATTTCCACTGAGATTCCATATCATGCCCCCATGTCCCTGTCTAATGTGATCTGGATGGGGTTTTGGCATTATTACTGATACCTATTTCATGGCAGGTGTGTTCTCCAGAAAGCAATTGATTTTTTTATTTAGCTCCTCTTTCTCTTTTCTCCTTAAATGACTGCAATGCAAATATATGCAATGAGGTCCTCCTTACAGAGAATTAGTTTTGTTGCTTTCACCACATATTTGTAATATCTTTTTAATACCATGATGACCAGAAATAGAATAATACCCCAAGCCTATTTCCTTCAGAAACTCATTATCCTCTAATATACATCTCATAACATGTCCAGATCTTTGACTATGTTATGTTCTCTTATCTTGATGGTGCAAGGATTTTCAAATATATGTCTATTGAGAGTTTAGTTTCCCTTGAGATATTTTCTCCTCAGTAATCTATATTTTTCTAGTATTTTAATTCACTTCATCAACCCAACCCTGTGACCAAAATCGAAGGCTAGCAGGGGATAAAGTAAATTTTATATGTTATAAAGAGAAACTTTCAAATTACAGTGACTGTTGGAGCTCCTTTCTTTGTTTCTTGATAAATGAGTCTCGGAAAAGCCACCTGCTTTTCATATGTTAATTGCACAATCTCTGTTCCCAGTTCACCTGCATCGATGCTCACTGTTTCACTCCATTCCTTTGTGGGTTTTCAGAGAACAGACTGGAACTAGAGAAGTTCCTGACCTGGCTACTGCTCAGGCGTTTGCTTCCTTTGGAGCCTCTACCAAACTAACCACAGTTTGTTTAAGGCATTGAGTGCATTCATCACATGCCTGGTGCAAACTCTGAAATGACTGATTATTTTGATGCATGAGTTTTTTATAGAATACAAGTCAGCTGTGGTAATTACTCCCATGAGATCTTGGTATACAGCTCTGGCTATTTATTTCAGGAAAGCTGTTTGAGTGTTTTCCCAGGACTGCTGAATACAGTCTATTCTTTTTCTGTTTTGTCAGTCTGCCTTTCCAGGTTGTAATATTCACCTTAGTAACCTTTGTGAACCCCACTAAATTCACTAAGTGACATGCAAACATTGTACTTACATTTCAATCCCTTTCAGAAAGCACGTATGATCTCTATTTTGTTTCTGTTTTATTAGCATGATAAGCTGGACAGAAGAATATCTTCAAATCAGAGGAAATACTGTGACATCTTCCAAATCATTCTATCTTCCAGAAGTTAGTTTCTGTTTCAGAAACACAGTGACAAAACTGCCTCACCCGAGTGCAAAATGCTTTTCTTTGTGTAATACTTAATCAGACTGAGCTTCTAAAATAAGCAGTGTAACAAAGTCATCTCAAATGGAACATTATCTCATCCTTTCTTTCTCTGAGGAAATTTTTTCCAGCCAAGATTTTTACTCTATTTTCCTCTTTCCTCTGTTTTCCACATGCGGGAACAACTTTCTCTACAGCTACATCTACACAAGCAAATTAAATGTATCCAGAGATATCTTAAAGCAATGAGGCCAGCTGATACAGGACATCTCTTATCTTTTCTAACAAACTGTTTCACACTCCAGAGCAGGATGCCTGTGTGAAAATTGCCTGCTGGAGTGGCTCCTGGGATGCTCCAGCTGCCAAACCATGTCCAGGAGTTTTT
>NW_008691937.1:112560-138014 GCF_000695815.1 Acanthisitta chloris
AATGGGCCAATGCCAGGAAACATTCTGATGCTTTACAAGCATAAATGATGATTCTTCAGTGCCAGGGAATCTTCCCAAGCATGCTCAAGTTCACTAGGATAGATGCAGACCATGCCATTTTTCCCTGAGAGGCACACTTCTGCTAACCATCTGGGCCAAACCAGCTCTCATTTCATTTTCATTCTCTAAGTACTTTTCCTCCAATGGCCAAGATCATGACTATTCTGATGCTTTACAAGCATAAATGATGATTCTTCAGTGCCAGGGAATCTTCCCAAGCATGCTCAAGTTCACTAGGATAGATGCAGACCATGCCATTTTTCCCTGAGAGGCACACTTCTGCTAACCATCTGGGCCAAACCAGCTCTCATTTCATTTTCATTCTCTAAGTACTTTTCCTCCAATGGCCAAGATCATGACTAAACACATATAAGAATTGCGTACCAAAGTGAGTTTCAAGCTACGTAAAGAAAAATGGTGTTTATATTCAGCCATGTGATACTGTTGCAGAGGTAAGAGAGAGGGAGAACAGTCAGCCACTGTGAAAACATATCTATAGAGAAACGTCTCTGGGACACCTCAAGAATTCCTGAATTTTTTCAAAAAAATGGTCTCTTCTCTAAAATGATATAAAATTCTTTTATATAATTTATAGCCTTTGACCATCATGGCTACTTACAAACTTCTAAACACAACATTTTTAGTCATCCCCCCCCAAAATGTTACACAGCAAATATGAAGGCAATAGTAGAGATGTTTGGATTTTTCCTAGCAGTGAAGCTTCTCTATGTCGATTTAAATAATCACTATTTACCTCAATTGTTCTTCACCAACAATCAAAGCAAGAAATCTTGTGAATCTCCCCCATCAATATGAGGGACAGCTACACCTGTATATCTGTGTGCAAGAAGTCATTTTTTCCATATTTAAAATGTTTTTATTTCATCCTGTCAAGTGAACTTGTATGCCTTCAGTCTTGTCAGAGTGGCTTATTTCCTTCACTAGCATTGGCTTCTGCCTTATTATTTTCAGCTATACAGATGCTCCTCTTTCTGCATAGTTTTCTATGGGTTTATCAGTCTAGCTTTTAGTACACTCCCATTATGTAAGGAGGAAAAAATTACTTCTGTGTTTGGACCAGACAGTGATGGAGCTTGTGTTCATTTTCAGTTCCAGTGGGAAATAATATTTTTCTTCTTGTCAGCCCACTGGGAGGTCTTTGTGCTCTGAATATGTTCATTTTCCTCTCTGTGAGCCCGCAAGTACTCACAGAAAGTGTGCTCAGATGAACTTTTCTGCTGTGTTGACTAGGGAGTCTCCGACATGACAAAGGGCACAAATTCCTTCTGGTGCCATACTGAAGGCTGCATTTTATTGATGGGGGAACTTTGCACACTTGTACCCAAGACAGTAGCAGGTTGCCTGCTCTTGCTGACATTCATATTAGTCACAGTTATATTAATTGTTCTTCCTTTACTTTTGTCAGACCCAAGGGATATGCTCTGTCTTGAAAGCATCTACAGAGTTTCTGTTCACTTAATGAAGACAAGTTCTTGCTCAGTAGGTGAAAGGTACTTTAATTTTGTTCTCTGATATCCAAAATGAAAGACCTCCAAGTCCTTGTGATTTCATAATTGGTTTTAACCTTCTGGATTCCTGAAGGCAACTTCCATCTATTGAAGAATGAGTAAATGATAACTAAAGCCATGGTTGCTTAAATGAGAAGTAGTAATGAGTGCAAATATGTTTTAGAAAGAAGCATCAGTCAATTTAATAGAATTTTATCTTTTCAGGTTGGATTAATTTTATCTAGCTTTGAATGCATGTACTATAGATGATGTATATTGCTTTCACAAACTCCATGGATAATAGAAGGGTCATGGGTGATTGCCATAATTGGCTGCTAAACTTTTAAATGAACAAAATTATGTAAGTCCCAGTTAACTTGTTGGTCCTTTCCACTGTAAGATCTGTGACTGAAGAACAAGTCCTGACTATACTTATTAAGACATTTTTTTTCTCTCAGCCCATTTGTAGGACAAAGTAAACAAACAAGAAAATGAGGAATGAAATAGTGGAACATATATTGGAACAGGTTTACCCAAGACTGTGCAGCAGATCAGTAGGTGTATATAAACCTGAGTTTCCTGTTTGCTTATTCAGACCCTCAGCTGTAAAAAACCAAAGTAACTCTAATGAATAAGGTTGTGATCCGGACCACCTAACTTCAGATATAACAGTTAATTTTCTAGGTACCATTTTCAGTCAAAAAAAAAGAGGTCCAGAGACCAATTTATTCCATACATTTTAGACAGCTATCTCAGGATATGGTAAATCCCTGTAGGGAGTTACCTATTCCCCACTATTGATGATGGAAGAAGCTGGGATAACTGATATCAGCTGACAGCTCCCTTTTAGAAGGTTGCAAGCTGTGGTGGCAGAATATGCCTCAAAAGAACAAGAAGTGTTCACTTAGCAAGGGATGAAAATTCTTTCTCACAAACACTTTCAAGATTTCTGTGTGCTTTTGAGACCACCTCAAGCATTCCTAATGTTTTCACACATAGAGAACTGTTATTTTCCAGTGAACAATATGAGCACTTTTATTCAGAAGGGAATAGGTGTGTATGAGGTGGAGGATAAGTGGATGAGAACTCCATGCTATGTAGGAAATTCAATTTGATGGCTGCTCAGCCTGGGTCAGAGAGACATGTACCATCCCCGATTGCTCTGTATCAGAGGAGAAACAGTTCATCTTTATGGAAATTTCTTGGCTTAGCTGAAAACTAGTTCTAGGAAGTTGCCTTGCAGAAGAGAGGTCAAAGATAGGCTTTAAAAAAGGAAGACCTTTTTCATATTTCCAAGTAGGATTTGCGAAGCATAACTGTGGCAATGTACTGATTACAGTATTGCTCCTGCTAGATATATTCCGTGAAGCAAAACACACACCAAATTGGAGAGTTTTATTGCCAGCCACAAAACTCTTGCTAACATTAGTTTTCCATTTTAAAAGAGACACTAAAAATTCAACTTTTGCTAGAAAAATATCTAACCGATCCCTCTCCTCCTCATATTTACTCACTTCAATTTTTAAAAAATGCTTCCTTTATAATTTTCAATAACATACATTTCTTTGAACAATACAAATCCAACAGATTTAAATAGAGCATTTGGGGTTTTTAGGTGTGTGGAGGACATCCAGCATTGCACATTCTGATTGCAGAAGCACCAATAGATTCTCTCTGTTAAGTGAAATACTATGAAATTATTCCATCTAATCATGTTAATCATGGCAGTGGCAAGGGACCAACCAAAATGCATCTCTCTAGTTTTAGGAAGAGTGTAAGACTAGCATAGCAAGCAGTCCCTGCCTTAAATCACAACTGGCCCTACAATTGAATCATGATTGTACAGATGGGAAAAATAAATTGTTCTGTCAGAACTGGCATATGCAATTACTTTATTTGCCCAAGCTAATTGCTGGTAGAAATCAGGCATGCAGCTTATCATCTGTCACTCAAATGTTATCCCTTCACTTGAAGATATATTAAAGTTGCTGTAAAGTTGCTTTCGTAACAATTTTACTTATTTTCAATAACAAGACAAAAAACTTTCAGTGAAAGTGATTTTCATTCATATATTTAAAAGAGAAGCTGCAGAGGATACAGGGAGTTACAGGACAATTAATGAATCCTAGACTAGATGCATCATGGAATATCTTTGATATGACATTTACAGCCATGTTTTTCTATCAATTTATCCTATTTTTTCTGGGTTTTCTCAAATTAGTAACTTAATCTCTATATTAAGTCACTCTGTTCTACAACCAAGCCTTCAGCTGCTTTGTATGTCTAGAACTGACATCATAAAACACATTTATCAGCTGCAATCCCACCAAATGTGGTTTATTCTAGTAAGTCAAAACATTCCCCTTATTTCATATTAGGCATTTGGGAGATAGGTTCATGATGTAATTTTTGTGTGCATCCTCTACTATCAAACTAGAAAGCCTGTAAATTAGTACCACCAATGGAGATACTACACTACTTGTACATACCATATCACTCTCTGCAGCCCTTGAAAGCAATGCTGGGTTTTGACATAGATTGATCATAAAAGAAAAACAACTTCCATACCTGATTTACATTCATTGAGCTAACTACATGGCATTGTCAACTCTGTAATGTTCGATGATCCTGATATACTTTCCCTATCTGTGTGGGTATATATATATATATGCATATACACATATCTACACACATATACATATATACAAACAAAGATCTACTACAACAGGAAAAGGGTATCTTTGCATATACCTGCCGTAAAACTCCACTTAATGTACTGACATTTTGTTGAAATGATAGTCATAAAGCATTTTGTTTATTCTTCAGTCCTCCCAAGCCATCTCACTTAGAAATGTCACCATGTAGTACCTCTGGCACTTGTTTAGAATCCAAGCCTTGCTTAAAGAAACATAAATAAATAAATAAAACTGTTACCTCCAAGGAGACTGTGATTGTACATTGGGAATCCACACAAGCAATCTCCACACACTGACTTTGTGGAATGAATACAGCAGATGCTTTTTGGAGGAAAAAGGAAAATAAATAAGCCATTTTAGTAGCAATTCACTAGTCTCAAAGAAAGCTTTAATCATTTTAAACCCTATTTAGTCTTCTGGTAAAATAACTCCCATGTTGCACCCCTTTTATCAAATAAATGTTCACTGATTGAATAAACTCACATCATTTCCAGTGGTCTGGTATCAGCTTTTCATTAGTTGCGCCAAGTCATTTGTTGAGAATTTTGGAAACTCTTACATATTTCAAGGTGCTTTATTTTGTCCCAGTGATTTCAGAAGGATTCTGCAGTTCCACAGGGATTTGTAATATAAATGCTTAACACACTTCAGTTTCTATGTGGGATAATCATGCCCTAATTTATGCAAAAAGCATAAGACAGGGACCATGGGCAGCCATTGTATTTGCAGGAGAATTGTGTTCAGCACTCCTCATCAGAGAAAGCTGCCGAGAAACAAAAAAGCGTTCTGGTCTTTAGTAGTAAATCTGTTCCTTGCAAGCAGCAACATTTCTGATAGCTTTGTTTTCCTTGTATTCAATATTAGGCATTAACTGGTTGTGTGTTTGTAGGGATTTTTTGAACAGAAAAATATGATCAAATTTCTGGATAGGCTTTATTTTAAATTCTATTCTAAAAATCCTTTTCTGACTCAAATTGAGATCTTAAATATAAAACCTGAATGTTCAAAACCTGTTAATAAGTCACATACACATTATAGTCTATTACTTGTGTAGAATACTTGTGGTTGGACTAAACACATAGACTAAGTTAATTTTTTCTTTCCCTCGTGTTTTGTGCAAAGCTGATGTTTACTCAGGGGAAATAACTTCTAGCAGAAAGACATAAACTTTTAAAAATCAAACCAGTAAAATACTGACATAATGTATCACAGAATCACAGAACAGTTTGGCTTGGAAGGAACTTCAAATCACCTAGTCCAACTTCTCAGCTAAAGCAAGTTCATCTAGATCAGGTTGCACGGCATCATGTCCAGGCAGGTTTTTAATGTCTCCAGAGAAGGAGACTCCATATATTTCAGCCAGGTAATATTTCCCGTAATTTTCAATGACATCTCTAAAATTAAAGGAACTTGGGAGTTCACAGACTCATTTCTTAGCCATTTGTATACAGGTAGTTGCTCTTTAGGCTCCTGTGAGATTGTGATCACACTAAGCCCCATTCCTGGAAGTGTTCAAGGCCACTTTGGATGGGCCTTGAGCTACTTGATCCAGTGAGTGACATCCCTGCCCATGGACAGGCATTAGACATCTTTAAGGTCCCTTCCAATACATCCCTTTCTATGATTCTTTCCTTGGCAACTAACCAGTTACTTAGTGTAATATATCTCACCTCTTAACATCCCTCAGATCTGCTAGAAGCATGACTTTCTGTGCCCATAACACAGTCCAAAACATTTTTACAACAGCTCTAAGGACTGGGATGATGTCTTGTATCAGCTCAGAGGAACCTAAGGTTGGAAAGATGATTTCAGTGCTGCCTGTGGTGCTGTTTGGAGATGGTTATAACCAATGTTTCACACTGATAGAGGCACTGGGTTAGCAGAATCAAAGCAGCTTCTTCTATCCACTCATCTTGGAAAAAATCTGTTCTCAAGCAGTGCTTTTCATATGTAACTGTCCATCATACACAGACTTTCACTCTTTTTCTGGAATTTTGGGTCTTTCCCAAGTTTTATTCATCCTTTTTGAAGACATGTCTGGTGCAATCCAGATTTTGACTTCTTTGAGCACAAAGTCATCGCTTCAAAAGAAATAGGACATTTTCTCTCTCAAGATTTGATTTAAAAATATTAGTAAAACCATGAGTCAGTGTGAGCATTTATGGATGAATTTTGAATACTTAAAAATTAATCTAAAAAAATTAATCTAAAAAAAAAGAAAAAGCTAGTATTTTGAGGAATCAGCTGTCCCCAATCACTGCAGTAAACATTATACTATAGAATATTTCATTAGTTGGCCTTAATCACTACTTGATGTATTTTCCACTCTCTTTCCTACCATAATCAGTAATCTTTCTGTCCCTCACTACCCTTCTCCTCATCCATCTAAATATATAGAGAGCTTATTACTTTTTTCTTTGTTACTCCCCAAAGCTTTAAAATTATTCTATGTATTCTACAGTAGCCATCTCCAAAGAGGAACATGGCAGCTGTTCAACAACTCACAGCAACTCTCTGCATGGCATTTAAGGGGAGAAGTAGCTATACTTGAAATTACCCAGTAGATTTGTATTCAGTGAGTAAAGCTTTTCAGATTGGAAGCTAGCCAGGACAACGAAGCTAATCATCTTCCTTTTGCAAAACATACCATGTATCCTTTGATAACCATAAGTGATTAGAAATATAATTTTGCCTGTCATGCAAGAAGCATTACTCTGTAGCACCAGGGTCAGCAGTCATGCAGAGGGTACACTGTTGAATAATGAACTGAGAACAGAGTTTGCTCAGAGGTTTCCTATTTTTTTCTGTGAAACAACAAATCTAGTCTGCACAGGATTTTGCTTGAGATCTGATGAACTCATAGCCTACAAGATGCAAAATTACTGTGAGATTAGGAATAAGGAATACTTATTAATCTTTTTTATACCAGTGTTATGACTGAAGCCAATTGAAAGCTAATAGAGGCTTTAGACACTTACAGACAAGCTAAGCCTAAACTTAAAGTTCAGAAGAATTTGCACATAAATAATAGCTAAATTTTGATTGTGCCTGTTGCTTTATAGAAAAGCTTTGATTCTTCTCTGAACTACATAAATTAGCAAACAAAGAAATTTTGTACATGATTTCATATGTCTTTGTCACTTCACTGTGCTAACTACCAATTTTATCTTAAGACTTCTGATGTTTCCTAAAGCCTCAGCTCCTGAGCTGATCTAAAAAGGTTTGTTCCACTCTTGCCCATCTCATTCTTTTACATCTGATTTTCATAATATTCTTTCTAAAGTACATTTTTGAGACTATAAACAAAACCTGAGTGTTGGAAGGAGTACCAGTACTCTTTGAGCCAATTATATCACCAGTACAAAGAGTGTATTTACTGTGCATGTAAGAACATTTATGTGCTCTATGCACATGGTGGCTACTCTCTCTGTTCATATGGCAGAGAGTCTAATTTTGTTACTCTCCATACAAATATTGGGAATATATCACAATATTATTAAGCCTTTTTCACAAAGAACAAAGGAGTTGTCTGGAGGGTATGAGCTGGTTCTATTTCCAAAGTGCTGCTTCCCAGCTATTATGAAATTGGTTAGGTTGGAGACTGATTTTCTGCAAGTGAAGGCAGTAGAAATATCCTGCTACTTTCCTTTTCTTCATCCACTATACTTTGAGATATAGACCATGCTACTCCAGCCTAACTCCTTCTTTCACTCAGACGTCTCCAGGTCCCGCAATCTCTGTCTAACCACATCAGCACTCACTCTTTGTTTGTTTGTAAGGAGTATTGCTACAATAAAGTGAGCAGAATGAAGGACAGAAAACATTTTTTCACTTCATGCTTTTTGTGGGAGGATAAGAAGAATGATAAAGTGAGAAGCAAAAAGAAAAGCAGAGTAGGGCTGTTTTGGACCACACAATGCGACAGAAAAATGGGTATTGGACTCATCTCATGCATATCATGTTCAATGATAACAAATTTTGGCATTATATGCCAAAAAGGTTTTATTTGATTTGTTGTTATATGCCTTTTGAACCATGAAACTAACATTTTATCTTCATGTTATTCACCAGACACATCTTATAGACTGCAAACTGGATTCTCCTCAATTGCTGCACATACACATGCAGTGCTTATGGTAGATTCAACTCCTGGGACAACCCTACAAGAAGTCTTGGTTAATGGCTTTACTTATACATTTTTTATCATTTTTTTCTGACATAAGAGAAAGAATACCAGCCACAGCAGTGACAATTCTCTGACTCTTAGCTTTGATATCTACATCAGAGACAATCTTCCACAAATAATTGATAGATCCTGCACTGAACTAAGACTTCTAGAAGCCCTAAAAACTGCTCTGTAGCATATAAAATATATAGAACATGCCCCAAATTTGCATCCTGTCCCCTAAAACTGAAGCCAATTGCCCAGATGTTTGCTAGCACCATAAAATCAGACTGTACCACAGACAGAATCAATGCTTTTACTATGCACTCCACAGTAAAATTCTCCATTGATATCAAGAAGAAGCTCTGAAGATAACCAGGTGAGACTATTAGGCTCCTTGAGATGGACAGTATAGAGCCAATGAAATAGGTTGGGTTTGTGTTTTGTGTTTATAAAGTAGGTAATTTAACAGTGCTTCATTCTTCTCTGGGTAAGCTTTGGTTAGCTCTCACCATGGCAACAGGATTTTGCATTTTATTGAACCGGGATGGGTGGGATTTTTCTTCTTTACTTTAGTAACTGTAAACAGATCTTCTGAATACATCTGTATAGAAAAGCACGAGTCTCAGAGTCTGTCTTGAGGTCTGAGCATTTAATTTATTGATTAATTACTAGCAGAGATGGTCTGGCAACAAGTGTTTCAGCAGGTGAGCAGTGAATCTAAACTTGGACAGGATCTTAGAGATATTTAGCATTTAAGTGGAATGAAGCAAGAGAAAGAAAAATATAATCTTGTTGTATGAAATAATAGGTTGCATATGTTCCTGTTAAAAATCACACTGTATCATACACACACACACACACACACACACACACACACACACAGAGTGTAACAGCACCATGGCCTTTGGCATATTGTCATCACCATCTCTTTTTTTACACCCTGCAATTCCTGTTCACTTTAATAAAACAAACCACTCAAACTCATCATATTTTTCTCCCAACCGTATAATCATTGAATTATAGAATGGTTTTGGTTTGAAGGGACCTTAAAATTCATCTAGTTCCAAGTCCTCTGCATAGGCAGTATAAGTTCCACTAGACCAGGTTGCTCAGAGTCCTGTCCAGCCTGGCCTTGAACACTTCAAGGGATTTCCGCTTCTGATAATTCTTAAATCAATTCTGTTTCTCAAATTGGTAACCAAGACTCTTCTCTCACCCAGCTCTGATGCTGAGTTATCTCAAATACTCTTTCATCTTTCCCACAGCATGCAGCTGTAAGCCATGTTCTTGATTTCTCTTGCTAGAAGTCATCTCCTCCTCCAATTGATTTCCAAAGTATTATTACACTCCTATTTAATTTCACTGACTTACAGGCCACCCTTTCTCTTTTGATCCAAAACTCAAACACTGAAACTCACGTTATTGATTGTGTCCATTTTCCATTTCCTACACTTCTATTTTCCTATGACTTTGCCGAAGCCATGTTCTTGATTTCTCTTGCTAGAAGTCATCTCCTCCTCCAATTGATTTCCAAAGTATTATTACACTCCTATTTAATTTCACTGACTTACAGGCCACCCTTTCTCTTTTGATCCAAAACTCAAACACTGAAACTCACGTTATTGATTGTGTCCATTTTCCATTTCCTACACTTCTATTTTCCTATGACTTTGCCGTCTTTTTCATTCAACCTTTTTGCCCTGCTTTTAACAAATACATTTTAAGAACTGCAAGTGGATTTTTTTAACTTTTTTTTTAAACTAATTTTTGGCATGCAGTTTTGATGGTCTTCACAGATAGCTTTTGCTTCATGTGATGTCTCAGCTATCACTAAACTTCTTCAAAGTAAAACTCAGTGCCTTGCAGATAATCAAACATTTTAAGAGATGATCAAAAAAAAAAAGGTGGAAAAGAGTATATGGAAACTTTTCTTCCTTGTTTTTCCATTTTAAATTTTCTGTAGTGCTTTCATTAGAGTTCTGAATTGACCTACATTTCAAAGAGCTCACTATTTACTTCCCACTGAAACACTCCCAGTATTCCTCTTGTTCCACAGGAGAATTTAACAAAATTAATGCCATTGACCTGAATTAGAAAAATCAAAATCCATTCTTAAATGTATGAAATAAAGAAAAGTTAGTTTGCAAGAAAGATGTGCTGAAAATTTTGGGCTCACATTGCTCATTAGATTTTCTTCATTTTTGCTAACACCTCTGGAATTATTTTGAGAGAGAGCTAGTTATTTTTAGAAGGTCAGGAACCTATTATAATTACTATTGGTAATTCAGCACTTATAAACATATGCATAAAGCAAATCATGACAGTCTTATAAGACAGATGTATTTAAAATATACTAAACCAAATATTATCTTTTTAATTAAGAGAGAAGGAAAAACTGGCACCAGAAAGTTACATTTTAGTCACTAAATCTGAAGCTTAGATATTTAAAACTATCGAGTTTTTTCCTGATGCTAAAGGAATTATACAATCATAGAATCATTAAGGTTGGAAAAGACCTCCAAGATCATTGAGTCCAACCATTAACAGAGCACTACCAACCCCATCACTAAACCATGTCTCCAAGTGCCACACTACATATTTTTTGAACAATTAATGTCTATGGAATGTCTAAACTTCCCCATTCAACTCTGATATGCAAAAAATAAAGCCTTTGTTTTATTAACATTTCCAAGGAGGTCTCTGCTAAATGCCATGGGATTGGCAACTTTGGACTGTGATCTTGTAGTTAAAGTTTAATTCACTTTCTGAACTCAAAATATTGATGCAGGTAAAAAGGCATCACCAGTGACACACATACAAACTTTTACTGAATCAAAGGGTGTCTTAGAGGCTTAAGCATCTCATTTGGATTCTCATTGACTTTGGGATGGAACAAAGCTGCAGAACAAAATGTTTGCCTAAATTCAGACAGGAAATGAGGATTTCTCCAGGGATACCTTGAACATTCATTTCCAAGGAGGAGCTTTTAATAGCTTTAAGCTCCCAGGGAGCTCTCTGGAAAATGTGATGCAGGATGGAGGTACCTGACATGGACACCATGTAAAGAAAAATCTTTCAGCTGGTGAAAGTAGTGCTGGCTGTTCTCTGAAGTCATGCTCTTGTTCTTCCTCTTCTTACAGTTTTATAATAATGATTTTTATTTCTTTTTTATGGTACAAGGATTTTGCTGTCCATTTTAAGCATATCTCTTATAGCTTTGGATGTCAGGTTCTCCTGGAGCAGAATTCCCACTTGATCTCCTGTTGCTTCTTCCTGGCATGGAGAAGGCAGTGGAGACATTTATTTCTGGGTACTTCTTATAGAAGTGACTTCTATTTCAACCTTGTTTTGGTTCTTTTAGCAATCTGGTGGAAACGTTTTACAAATCATCATCCATCCTGACAGATGAGAGAGAAATGAGAGAGGTGTAAAAAACTGTTTTTCAATATATTCTAACAAAAACCATTGAAATTTTGTTAGCTGAAAGCAATATTTTAGCAATTGCTTTAAATATTTATAATAAATGCAAGATATATAAGTAGGAGGTTAATATTTCACTTTGGACAAATAAGCTTTATCCCTTGATGATAAAAGGAATTTATTTATTTAACACATATTTAAAGATATTAATATCTGATGCATTCAATAATCATGTCGTTCTGTTTATAAAAAATGGAATAGATTGTTGTTTTCCTAACTTGTTATTATAATTTTTTCCTGACAAATGATTTATTAAAAAAAATACTGTACAAATTGTATTGTGCAGAATGGCCCCACAATTAGAAGAGAAGATTTAATTTGTAACACATGGCAGACAGATGATTCATGGGTCAAGCATAGATGTTTTCAAGGATTTT
The DNA here is from genome assembly GCF_000695815.1 of Acanthisitta chloris. Taxonomy (NCBI): domain Eukaryota; kingdom Metazoa; phylum Chordata; class Aves; order Passeriformes; family Acanthisittidae; genus Acanthisitta; species Acanthisitta chloris. The sequence goes on from NW_008691937.1 coordinate 124,850, forward strand.
GAGTGCTGACGTTCACATCATAGACATATCCTGCTGAGGGAGCCATGCTAGGCCAACTATTTAGTTAATTAATGGAAATAGATAATTTAGGATATTATTTTTCACCAAGTATTGACTTAGTGTTTCAGATAAAATTAGTGGCACTCTTAATAACTCAATTAGTGGTACATTTCATGAAATGAAACCTGTCTCAAATTTCTCTTGAAACCCTTCAGTATTCCAAAGGTCAAAGTGCTTTGGATGTAACACTTCTTTAATCATATGAAGGGGGAAAACAGTAGTAAAACAGTGCCCCACAAGAAAAAATTGTTTCTGGGGAAAGAGAAAAAAAAACTTGGGCTACAGATGGATGTATATTTCTAGTTAGAAACAAAGGAAAGCCCATATACAGTTAGACAGCAGTCCTCTTATTTTCTTTATATTTTTTCCCCTTATTGCCCTTTTGACTTGTTGCACCAGCACTAAGTAGCCAGTAGCAAAATGTCTTCAAGTCCTTCCCCTTTCCCAGCTTCTGCTCCTTTGGTGGACTGTGCTGAGCTGTGCTCTGCTTTTCTAATCAGACAAAAAATGGCACACATTCAGTTAAAAGTAAAATATAAAAATAACACCTGATTCTAAAGCACATGAAATAACTTTTCTTTAGCCTTCAGAATCCCAATTAATTCTCTGTGATATGTATAAAGTTCACACTTGTCCTTGAGGTGATATTAATGTAGTCTAACTCTGATATTATATGCTATATAATTTGAGAAACAGAAGGTGACAATATAAAGAATAAAAAGGCTCCTAAAACCATGTAAGAGAGCTGCAATTAGGGATGTACAAGAAACAAGCATTGCCATTTTCAAACTACTAAAAGCTTCACTTTATGACATCTATTATTAATTTTTATATCATTTTTCTGTGGAAATAAAAATATATTCCTCAAAACTGAGCAGATCCAAATTGTGTCACTCCTTGGTGGATAGTCACCTCTCCTTTCTTCTCTGCAAACCTTCCCTATGCTGTCAGAGTTTTCTTTCTCTCCCTTCTATAATAAGAAGGAAACACTGTGTACATCCTGTGTTAAAGAGCAGGAGAACCTTCCAGGTTTGTAACATGGCTGATGCTAGTACAAGAAAAGGTTTCTACCTTTTAAATCTGTCTAATACTTCCTCAAAATAGGACTATCCATTGGCTTAGCCATGGGTGCATTGGAGGTGAGATTTCTAGTGCCACACCTGTATACTTCAAATACCACATATTGCATTTACCCCTGTCTACTTTGCACAGAATTATGTGTTAGCATCAGAAAATAGGCTGTACTCAAGGTAACCATGGCGACACTAACACAGATGCACTATGGATGGTACATGCTACAACATGCAAATCTGAAAGGAAAGAGATAATGCTCTAAAATTCCTGTTGGCCTGAGCATCTTCCAGCAAGAGGACCAGAACCCAGGAAACCATATTCTGACAGATGTGACCTCATACTCCTAAGTAATACTAGAGGAACAACCCTCCTTCCCCCTTTCAATTTTGGTTGAAGACATTTGATACAAGCAGATTTAATTCTTTGGCAGTCAAGAGTTTTAATTATCATCCATGGGCATCAACAGTCGTTGCTTTAAGTAAAGCTCTATATTTAAGTTTTCCTGTTTGCTGAACCAGGTTGTTTGATTTAGAACAGCGTATGAACAAAAATAAAGGCAATATGAACAATCAGGGAGTTTGTCTAGAAATCCAGTGGCAAATCACAACATGGAGCAGTAGAAGAACAAGGTCAAATGTATAAAGATCACAATGTGAAAAGCATAAGAAATACATCATATTTGTGCAAATAATATCTTAAAAGTACAGAGAGTAAATTTAGGAACTGGTTCTGGCTGCCTGTATTTTGGTTGACCAACACTTATGAGAAGAGATCACTGTAGTAGATAATGCCTTGTTAATAGCAAACCTGTCTATCCAACCCCATGTGGGGCTGCCATATGTCCAGCAAGATCTGTACATGCCATCTTTTTCTCTCTAGATATTTAAGTGTTTTGGCTAGTTTTCTGGGATTTCCAGGCATCTGGCAGCTCATATGGGCAAATAGGCCCAGCTGAGCCCCTGATCTCAGAGGCTCTGTACGTGTATACATCAATTTTAAAGCACATCTAGTAAAATCCTGACGGAAATATGACAGGTCTAATCTATGTGGATCTTTTATTCTGTGAACTGTCTCAGTTAAGAAAACATATGGTAGCTGAAGTAGAAACAAAATATGCCCTTCATGAAAGATAAGAAATATGCCACTGATGGGCTTTATGAATGTAAGCACTGTGGAGAACAAGGGTAGGTTGAAAGAGTTAATGCACCTGAGCTGTGCAAGTCCAAGACATCCTAGGTAGGTGCCGTAAGTAGAAGAATCAAAGACATGGAGTGCATTCAGTCAGATAAATCAGAGATCTACTGCTGAGAAGAGAACTGCTGCTATACAGCCCTGTGTTCTCATGGGTGGGATAGCATGCTATAGGAAGGTTGGGCAAATTCTGCCTTTGAACCACATGCAGCTTGAGGGCAGTTCAAGTACCTCCCATGTTCCAGCTATGAATTGATCTCTGAGGGACAGAGCTGGTACAAGGGGAGGTGCTACCAAATAATGCAGATACCTAGATGAAGTAAAGCCACAGCAACTATTGAGACTCACAGAGCTGAATCACATTTAGATTTAGCAGTATATTCAGGTCATCCTGGGGGGGAATTCTAAAAAGGTTTTGCTGCCTCCCACCTCTGAACTGGTTTGTGTGATACCCCTCCCCTTAGCACCCCAAGAAGTATGTTATGTACCTTGTGATGGAGATTTTAGGCTGCAGTTCATGAAGCCAGATTTCTGGTTGGTCAATGGAATGGCAGAAGACACTCACTTGCTGAACTCAAAAGCAAATCAAATACAAAGAAAGTAGCAGAGAAACACTGCGAGCAGCTCTTAAATTATTTTAAGCCTTGGAGTTTAGCAGGAATAATACAACCTTCTTTTTAGGCAGCAATGTGGAATAATAAAAACAATAGTGCTTAAGGCTGTGTAACAGTCTGTATGCAAGAGAATTACCAAGATAATTCAAAATTGACACTGAGGCAACAGCAGGCTCCAGACCAAAGACAGAAACAGGGAAATATTTGCTTACAGCACAAAACTATCAGTGACAGCATCGGTAAAGTGAAAGTGAATTATGTGGTTACTGCTTTGGGAAAAAAATGAAAGCATTAAGCTGCAGTCTATAAAGTGAAAACAATATAGCTGTTAAAAGCACTGGTCCCCCAAGAAAATAAGGAGTTGAAAAAAAAAGAAGGCAAAGAAATTATTATAATAAAAATGCCAAAGTAGTGAAACTTTTCACATGCTACACCATTATAATAGTGTGTGTCAAGCAGTCCATAGAATCCTGAAATTGTAAGCAAAAAGAAGGAATAGCACAGGTTTAAGGCAATAAAGGGAGAGAAAAGACAGGGTTTTGAGTGAATGGCAGGCAACTGAGGACTGACTCAATAAACGGTATCAAATCTGATTATGGAAATACATGTTGGATGCTAAAGCCACAGATGACGAATATTTTGGTGGGATCCCAAAGGCTTTCCATAGCACCAAGGGAATAGAGAGACAAAAGAGTTGAATTGTGAAAAAACAGCTGCAATCACTAGCAGACATTGTTCCTTCACCTGCACCACATATGCCTAAAGATGTAAACTCCTAGTGGGATAGCTGTGATGTATCCTAAAGCTGATACTAAGTGGAAAAGCAATGACATTATCAGATGGGTTGAGGAAATGAAAAGAAGCATAAGCAAAGATGGAAAACCATTTCAGTGCTGCTTCTGAGCCTTTCCCTGGATGTTTACTGCATTAGCTACTGTGAAAAGAGCACGCAAGTCTAAGAAGCCACTAAAGCAGCAATAGAAATAATAATAATAGTAGTAATAGACTGTTTTATTTACCCTGTCTGTGCAGACCTTCACTCCTGACAAACCAAGGCAACGCAGGAATGAGATTTTGAAATACGCTTCCAAGGCTACAAAGCAAAAACAAGCTGAAGATACTAACACAGTGAATGTGGAAATAGTTTTAGAACCTTAGGGGAATCGAAGTAATAGAAAGAAATAATATTGTAGGAATTGCACATTGTTTATGGGGGGAGGGTGAAAGGAAACTAATCACACAGTGATTTGGAAACACTATTACAGTTGAGACTGCAGGGAAACTAAGGCTGATATAGCATTTCATTATGAAACATGATTTTAGTATTAAATATCCCATCTAGCTGTAAGATAGTTGTCAGCCAAGAACAGTTTATTGGTGGAAATAAAGCAACTCACAGCCATTCTCATGTGAGGAATATGCCAATTTGAGTTCCAGTAGGTCACACAGCATTGGGCTGTGCATTGCAGCAGTTAGGAATGGGCTGAGCTGGATGGAAGCAGAGCTGTAAGGGTGCTGTGGTTCAGAAATATCCACTTAATCACTGTTCTTTACTATCACACCCTACAGTTACTACAATTTTCCAGCTTGTGACCAGAGTAGGGAACAGACAATCCTCTTCATGGACTCATTTCACCCCCTCTCTTTCAGAGAGAGAATAAGGACAGAATAAGGACAGGCCTCTTCATCCTTCCCCCTTTTTAACCTTTCTCTACCCCACTCTTCTTTCTAGAAGTACCACTTGCATTTGCATGATGATCCATATTTCAAATTTCAGTTGCAGATATTATAGCTTTATAGTTTTGCAGCTTTATCATTTATTCCAATAGCTATTTTTCATAAAAGAGCAGTGAATATCCCTCTAGCTTTTTTGTCACTCAAAAGTAACATAATTGGTCTTCCAAGAACTGAGACTAGACAAACAACCACCAATACTAAAAGTACTGATTCCTTATTTGTACCAAAAAACCTTTGCCCATCAATATTCCCTGAGTGACATGCTCTTTGCATCCATAACCAAGCCATGAGGCAACTGAAGTTACATAGCCTTTATGTAAAAGGTCTTATTTACTTAAAAATCGGTTCTTATTCTGCATTGCTACCAGGAATCTGCTTACTTGGGCTCTACATGTCACAGTATAGTCATAATGCAACAGTGGTCTACATGTCATTGTTAATTCAAGTCTGAGTCTTCTCAGGGATTACAGCTTTTAGAACAGTGGAGTGCTAAAATTCTCTGTGGCTAATTGAGATTCTGAATGGAAGGTTCACATACAAAATACTGAAGCATTTTAGGAAAGTAAGATTGCTACCACTTTTTCTTGTCAGATTATTTTCTGTCCTGTTGTATGAAAAAAAAAAATCTATGGTTTATTTGTCTGTTCACTTCTCTGTGACTCCACAATATGTAATTGATTGCATTTACATGTGTGGATCCCTGTTGTGGTATATGCAGATACATATACAGATAAAAGTACTCAAGAACAAAGTTCCCGGCCTAACCAAACATCCCTGTGGCTGCAAGCACACAGGACTGACCTATGAAGAAAGGTTGTAGTCAAACAGGCAGCACATTCCCACTAATGAACAAACTGCATGCTGCTGGTATTCTCTCTCCTCATGGCATATGAAACTTTCAAACATTGTTTTCTTCTTTGATCTCTTCTCCCTTTCCAACACCATCTCTGCAACATGTTTTTATTTGACTGTATCTTTATTTTTTCCTTTTCATTTTCTTACTTTACTTTTTGTTCCCCTGTATGTTTTCCAGGTCCCAATTCTCTTTCTTTCTTTCTTTTTACCTTATAATTTTTAAATGTAAAGTACACCAGGAGCAGTCATTCTGCATGCAGACTTCACAGTGAAAATGTACTAATTAGGAGTGAAAATATATCAAGAACAGTTTGACAAAAACAGTGATGTATAAATACCTTTCTTGACACACATTCTCAGCTTACTTTCACTGAATCAAAGGTTGGATTCAGATTGCTTCCAAGGAAAGCTTTCCATATCTTGTGTCTCTGGGTTTCCTCATTTGGCCTCGCCAGTTCACTTTAGCAGAGCTCTAAAGAAAAGAAATAGAGGGAATCTCTTTCAGAATATCTAAACAGATGTACATTAGCTAAACTTCATGAGCCCTAATGTAACTGTAGTAATTTTTCATCAAATTTGCATCCATTTACATCCTTCTGAACAAGATAGGGTTTTTCAGAGTTGTTTTCTAATAAGACATATAATTATGTTCTGTATGATTTTCCTGGAATCTGAGGCCCATTGCTGCACTGGTAGGGCAACAGTACTGAAATGGTTCCAAATTCCTGGTAGGGAAAAATTCATGTCTGTTGTAAGAGCCAGCAAAATCCTCTTGGAACCTCTTCCTAAGCTTTACATGGAACCTGTGCTCTTGGGGGAAAAAAATCAAATCCTTAGTTTGTGTAAGTGGGACATACAGAAGTCTGCAGGCTTTGACATGAGCTGTGTAGTCTTAGTTTGCACAGAATAGTTTGGTTAGTGTGTGTTTCTGGTCTTAGTCAAAGTCTAAGAGCTCTATTACCATACCTCAGACTTCATCTTGAATGAAAGGTGTGTCACCTACTGATCCCTTCCAGCCTCACCTGTGTAGACCCCCAAATACCAAGACTCTGTAATGACAAAATAGCTTTGTTAATTAGGGAAGCCTATCTGAGGAGTTTGCCTCACTCCAAATCCTCCATGGCCTTCATCTTTCCATATGCAGGTACCCAGTTTTGTTTAATTACTTGCTACTTATTTAATTTTCTGATGCTCTTTTCTATATTTAATGAAACAACAATAAAGACTAGAGCACAGCAGTTAGGTTAGATCTTTACCATCTGACTCAAATTTTAGCAGTGTCTCTCATCACTTCACTGATGAGAGAAGGACAAGGGAAAAATACTCTTGGGTAAGTACCTTAGTTTAGGTGCAATGAGTCTGGGTCTTGCTGTTACCATTGTTTGTTTTCCCTGTGGAATTTCCTGCTAGTCTCTTCAGCCTCAATGTTCAGCTTTTCATGCTTTTTTGAGCACTTAAAAATAAACCCAGAACACTTTAAATTGCATCGTGAATAATCTGGTTAATAATGGAAACTGAAGGAAACGTTCAAAATAGAAATTTCATTTAATATAGCTTAATTTTCCAATAGGCACTTTAAATTTAAGAAACTCTGGACTAGAATGGAATCAACAGTCATTTAAAGCTGTTTGGATGATAGCACAGCAACTGCTTTTGAAGTTTTGGATAAAGGCAGGAGCTGTATGAGTGATTTGCAGCAAATAATTTTATTTGATGAATTTTGCTGTCTTTCCTGTCAGTGCCCTGTGAATATTTACTCGCTATTTGAAATTATTCACAAATGCCTTCAGTGAATAATTCTTGGTTTGCAGATGCTTTGCAAATAGTTCGCAGCAGATATTTGTCATTTTTCTCTTTTTTGATGAGGTTTGTAAGCATGGAGCATTGTTTCTATTACTTAGCAGTTTGATTTATATAGCAAACCAACACAGCAGGATTTGCAGATTTTCCATTATGCTATCTGAAATCCATTTTAGTGAATATTGAAGCTTGAATGCTTTGTTGGGTAGAATTCTCATCAGTAATAACTGATGAGATACATCTCTGCAGGAAAAAGAGATTACACAAGAATAACATGCTCTGATAGACTGAGTTCAGGGCAGAAGGTTGACTCTAGAGGTCCCTCCCAACTTAAATTATTTTATCATTCTAGCAATGAATTCTTTCAAACCCTAATGAGTCCATTTATTTGCCCTATTCTTCCTTACGGAAGTGAGAGGTGGGTTCATCTCTGCACCTTCAGACATCAAAGAATTAGGGATAATTAGGAACACTGCAATATAATAATACTACAAATAATAATAATTAGGAATATTTTTAGGAATATTGAAATATTCCACTGAGTGACAAGGAAACCTGTGTCATATCAGCCTTTGAGATATATATAAGGTTGAGCAAAATGATTTCTGGACAAAGTTCAAAGGTTCATTAATACAGAAAAGTGTCAGAACAACATATGGGAACATTAAAATAACTTTGAAAACAATATCAACAGTAATGGGGAAAAGTTAATTTCTACAAATTGGAAGGCACTTATGAACTATCAAAGTCATGTCAGTGTCCATGACGAACGGGGAGCTCAGGATTTGAAAGTAACAGATAAAGAAACATCGGTCTGTATTAGCTGTTCAAATTGCTAGTAGCTGTGAAAGGGGTATAGAAAAAAACAATACTTTAGATAAAGAAGATAAAGTCATTTTGTTAGAGGTGAAGTATCAATGTGAACTGACAAAGTCCAAGTGCACTGAGTAGTGCTATGATAGAATCACAGAATGGTTTGGATTGGAAGGGACCTTCAAGACCATCTCATTCCAACCCCCTGCCATGGGCAGGGACACCTACTAGACCAGTTTGTCCCATCCAGCCTGGCCTGGGACACTTCCGGGGATGGGGCAGCCACAGCTGCGCTGGGCAACCTGTGTCAGTGCCTCACCACCAGAAACATTTTCTAATAAATGGAGAAAGTAATTTGAATTTGGAACTGGAGTGTTAAAAAAACTGATTAGCTTCATGAAATGGATTATATTATTTGATTCCTAAGCTTTTTGCTTATTTATCACTTTTTTTTTATTTTAAAAGACAGACTGAGAGTCAAGAAAGTAAGATGCAAGGTCTTACTTTTCTCTGGCAGGCATGTTGGAATTGAGGACTGCAAACTGAGCAGTAATTATTCACTCATGAAAGTGTGTTCTACTCCAGATTTCTCCTGTTCCTCACTAAATCTCATACTCACAAGCATTTACCAGAACATTTCACCCACGAAACAGCTGCTCAATTGTCAGAGGAAAAATGTAGTCGAGGAACTCTGAAAGTCTGGTTTTCTTCTAGTGAATACTGTATATGTTCAAGAATCACCAGCACTCAATGGAAAACCAAATTTCTATAGCAGAGAAAGGGATGTCTTCTTGTTTTAATACCTCCAAGGGCCATTTAAAACATTTCAAACATCTGAGGCCTATGTCTAGCGAACAGAATTATCTTTCAAATACTACCTTTTATCAGAAAATAGCTCATGTAGGCAAAAAAGTACTTGCTTTACCTTTTATTATCCTTCAACTATAAACAGTTCTGATGGTTCAATTTAATATCCTCCAATCAACAAGTATCTCATCTATTTTGCTGTTCCTGATTCTGCAGTAGAAAGGAGAATAGCTCAAACATAGCATGTACCTGTATTTATCTTTTTTTTTTTTTTTGCACAGCTCCTGATATTTTAGGTCATTTAAATCCATATGTACCATCATCTTACATTGCAGAAGCATGGCAAAGAGGGAAAATGATACAGTGCCGCTGCTGTAGTATGGGGACTTACCCTGACTGTAAGTGAGGCCAGGCTGCTCAGTAGTAGAGGTGGTTAATGGCTTGTTGAGGTTCACATGCCCTTGTGAGGGATCTGAAGTTCCCTCAGCTGTGTGCAATGTGTGTCTCAGAGGGCAGGCTTTGCTAGACTTACACTCTGTGTGGATAGAAGAAGGAGATGCTCTCTTGCCATCATACTTATCTCTGAATGAAGCAGGACTCCATTTTCTGGGGATATAAACCCATCAGATAACCCAGGTTATCATCCTGGTTTTACTTAGCCACCTTTCCTATTCCAAGATTCCTATCCTAGCATATTCCTAATATGAAGAAGCCAGAGATTTTCATCAGATTTCATTGTTCACTTCTCGGTTTCCTGCAATCCTTGTCTGTTCAGGGTGGTGATGCAGGCTAATCTATTCAAACAGCTGATTTTTCCAGCAGTGTCTCCCCTGGAGGCTTCTTACTGATTACACCCATTCTTCAGACCACTGACTAGGAAAGAAAGTCACAGCCATGTGGCCTTACCAGTCAGAGGACAGGACTCCAGAGGCACCAGATTATGTTTCACTGTGGATATTGCTCATATACACTAATGGTTCAGCATAGAGAGAAGGAAAGAGAGTGAACTGCTACTCAGAGCCACGGCAGCTGCACAGGTTGCTTCTAAGGATATTCCTAAGCCATTTTATGTTTTTCCCTGCTCTGCTTAAATCACAATGTGATTGCAAAAGGAAATCCTTTGGGGCATTAACAAAAATAAACTGGTAAACATGGTGATGAAGAACTGAGTCACAAGGAAGCAAACATCCCTCCCAACTTTGCTCTACTGTCAGAGCAATTTCTCATGATCTTTCTGTCCATGAGCATCATTCAAGCCTTCCCAGCAGCCATCCAGCCACTTAATGCAGGTCTTCAAGCTGCACTGCACTTGGACACAATGTGTGTTGCTAATAATCTAAAGTGACAAGACAGCATAAGAGCTTTTGTTTAAAAAAACTCATTAGCTGAGTTTAATAAAATGAAAAGGAGCCTTCTTAACTGCCTAAGGAATGTCCAAACCTTGTTTACGTTCCATGGACTCTTAGTGGAAATTTTAAATAGAAATCAGATATGTCATATACTGTTTAGGTGAGGCAAGTTGGTTTTATTTTAGTTATTTCAGCCTCAGGGCAGCTATCAGTTATTAAGTATTTTCAGCTGAGTGATTTTTTTTGCTCTCTCAGAACTGACAGGTGATATGCAGTGAAGAGGATTTTTGACTATATAGTCAAAATAACTTAGAAACATTCTCTTTGTGTCAGTTATGTCATAGTATGTACAGCGAGGCTGTACTGCAGATCAGGTTTCTGCTACATGAAACACAGATCCATTATCAAAAAAATTTATCCTTCTTCATTCCACCACAGAACAAAAGCTCAGCTGTTTCCCTAAAATGCAACATTTCTTTTGACTTTGTCTCTAATGACTTTATAGTCTTCAGAGGGGATGTAGCTACAATTGTGCTGTGCTATACATACAGTTGCACTAATGCAGAACTGTAGGCCTGAAAACAAATTGAAGAGATTATATAAGCTTTTCATTGAAGACTCTACCTTATCAAACTTGGTGCCTTATGAGCAGAAGAGTGATCAGGCAACCTCAGCACCACTGGAAGCAGTACTATGAAGGAGGCAAGGAGAGTGCTGCATGGTAGGACTTGCTTATCTTCTCCAGCTGGAAGCATCTGTTTTGATCTAATAACCAGGATTAATGATAAAAGGTCTCACTTCTTAGTGTTGACTAAGATGAGGAGTGGCCACACCTTGAATATTGTGTACAGTTCTGGGCCCCTCAGTTCAGGAAGGATATTGAGGTGCTGGAGTGGGTCCAGAGAAGAGCAACGTGGCTGATGAAGGGACTCGAGCACAAGCACTACAAGGAGAGGCTGAGGGAGCTGGGGGTGTTTAGCCTGGAGGAGGCTCAGGGGAGACCTTGTCACCCTCTACAACTACCTGAAAGGAGGTTGGAGTCAGGTGGGGGTTTGTCTCTTCTCCCAGGCAACCAGCAGTAGGACAAGAGGGCACAGACTCAAGCTCTGCCAGGGGAGGTTTAGGTTGGATATTAAGAAGAGATTTTTTACAGAGAGAGAGTAATCAGGCATTGGAATGGGCTGCCTGGGGAGGTGGTGGATTCACCATCCCTGGAGGTTTTCAAGATGAGACTACCATGGTCTAGCAATGACAGTAGGCCTTGATGATCTTTGAGGTCTCTTCCAACCCAGCTGATTCTATGATTCTATGAGGCATAACACTAGAAATATCTAGGCCTGAGGAGCTACATGCAGCTCAAGATGCAGAATGTCTGTTTATCTGATTATTTCCCCATTGCTTTTCTATCACTAATGGAGACAGATTTTCCATAGAATAGTTTTTCCTTAAAATTCAGTCCTACAACTTTAAATATTTGAAGATAACAACACAAAAGCTTTGATGACTGTTTTCACCTGATCCTGTATCAATCTTTTGCTTTTACATTGCTATCTCCCTTTCTCTTGGTAGGGAATTTTCCCTTACTTGTTCAGCAGCAGTAAGCTAAAGACCACCAACTTATTTTAGTCAGTTACACGAGGTTCTTAATGTGCCCAAGCAAGGATACACCAATATAACTGCAGTACTGATCAGGCAGACATATGCAAAGAAAGTGAATCTTCGTTATCACCTTATTATGAGCTTGTTCTCTGAAAGGTGCAACATTAATTGGTTCATGTTTAAGTTAAGAAATGAAAATATATAGTCATTTCTGTATGTCAAAGAAGGAGAAGCTCTTCTCATCTCTGAATACCCAGGGAATGACCTGAATAACCCAGTAATCTAAGAACCTGGTTGTTCTGTAAGGAGAATCTGCCTGCCAATTTAGGATTCTGCCCTGGTATTTTGATCTGCTATGTTGACTTATTTTCCTTACAAAAATATCACATATGAGGTTTATAGGCAGTGTGACAGTTTAAAGGGAAGCCTAAAGTGAGATTTATATAGAGTCTCCTCAACTGAGCCACCAGAATGCAAATAAATGTTCACTATTACATGTTTCTCAAACAAGAACACTGTAATTTCTCTATCCATCTTTTCTACAGAATTATTAAAATGCATAGGCACATTTTGCTGCCAGTAAGATCCTGATGCTCTTAGCAAGGAAACCCTTGCAAACTTTGCTTGAAGTACCTTGTAGTATACAGACTCTTTAATATGTATAGAACTGGTGTGCTCCTTGTTTAATGGGTTTCAATTTGCATTTTCATATCAGTAGTGAATTTCCAGTTGTTTGCACCTGATCCCTAATGACCTTTGTGCCCCATCCTGGAAAGGGACTGAAAAAGTGAGTACTGAGATTTCTCCTGTTCTCTAATGTGGTAGGAGGCTGGGTCCTGCCTCCCTTGCATATAAAGACTCCTAAAAGAGGTCATTGCAAACTCACATCCAAACAACTCTGAAAGCCTCTTTTGAAACTAGGCTCACTTGTTTTTTTAGTGGGTAAGCATGAAGTAGGAGGGGAAATCCCAGAGTATCAATCTGTGGATACCTGGCAAGTTTGGCTATGAGTAGTACTATGACAGATTCAACATCTTGCAAGTTTTATAGGTATCTCTTTGAAATCCATGTGATCATAGCTATAAAGTCTATTAAAATGCCAAAAAAAATGAAAACAGACCTTTAAAAGAGAGGAAATCAGTGTGTGTTACCTCTGTTCAGACTGGAATCCTTATGGCAGGTTTGTCGGTTTCTTCATGGATGTGTGCATGAGTCAGCCCCCAACCTGGCAATTGCAGAAGGGGATAGGGTTTCTGTTCCTAATAT
>NW_008691937.1:138054-224723 GCF_000695815.1 Acanthisitta chloris
CAATGCAGGAGAGACCTGGATATCAAGACAGGTTCAGTGTTAGCCAGTACACTGAAGGACTGGCTCCCTGCATAAGTAAATGAATGAAAGAGGGGAGATAAAATTGGGTAAAAGAAAGTAAGCAAGAGTAGAGCCATGGAAAGAGCTATCTGCTACCTGCTGTAACAGAGAGGGCTATGTACGCATGACAATTATTTATAGCGTGCAAAAAGCAAATCATCTTCACTCTGGAGCTGTCTGGAAACAGATCTGCTACACTCACACGTCAGTGTACACCACAGTGGAATCATGCTCAATAAATGTCTTCCTGGCCATTTCCTAACACTGAGTAAATGGATGGTACCGTATCCCTGCAGCTTGACCACTTGTGCCAGCAGCTCTCCCAGCTGCCATGAGTTGCTGCACTTTTTTCAAGCCACACCATGGCTATTCTGACACAAGAGAAAAAAAGTGCAAGAAATCAATCCCAGTCTTTGATCCTGATGCAGCTGCAGACTATAACTGCAATGGGAATTCCCACTAACTCAAAAAGGGAGGGAAGAATACACGTTATATTGTACTTTGCTCTTGCAAGGGCAAGCCTGAGTGGTAAACTACTGCAGTTAGTGGCATCCAAGTCCATAAACCTCACAGAAATGGTCAAGTAATTGATAATGTAATATTTAATTCCTAAAGCAATTCATTAAATAACAGCTAATATCTGACTACAACATTGAATCTGTATCTGTCTCTAACGAAATATGCATTTTCCCTTTAGAAATTCTAACAGAGCTTTGGGTCCATGGTTTCACACTTACCTTGGGTGCCATTTAGTTCACATAAGGGATTCTTTGGCTTATGAGGGCTCTTTAGCTAATGTAAGCATACTGAGAAATAAAAGTAACTGAACTTTTCTTTTCGAAGTCCAAATAATAATGATGGCAGACACACATGACTACTTGAGAGTATTCAGTCAGGACAGCACTTATTAAAATAACATTTTTATGTGCTGTTTCTCTCCATTAGTCTTTAAGAATGAAAATAATTTTTTTTCTTTTTTTAAGAAAAGGCACTTTTGTTCTAAGGCAGAGCTATTTATCTCTGCGTAGGCAAAAAAACATAGAACCAGATGAAAAATAGCAACTTTTTCACCAATTTCCTCTCTGCCTGTTCTTTCAGTATTACTTCCTAAGCCTCAGAGGATACAGGCTCATAGTGAGAATGCACAGTGGGTTTTGCACCAATCTGTCCTGCATTGATTTTCTGCCCTTTCCTCCCCAAAATGGGGAAAAAAAGCACCAAAAATGAGAACGTCACAGCATTGCTGCCTCCACACAATTGACCATCATCATGGCTACAGTGACCATTTAAAGAATAAACACTGTATTTCAAACAGGCAAGGCAAAAAGTGAGCCAGAGTTTCAAAATAAATACCAGTATCAGGAGATTAAAAAAAATGTTTTAGGCCTGTGTTCAGCTCATATCAGCAGCTCATAAATAAGAAACATTTGTACCTTTGGAGATATTTTAGGCCATAGAAAGTGCTAACTGCTCTAGCAACATATAGCAAATTGCAGAGGACTGCAGAGCCCTCAGCAGTTGTTTTAGATTTACCAATATTTGCAGGATTCAGTGTATAGAATTAATAGGGAAAAAAAATCTTTCCCTGCTGTGCTAAAAGGCATATGAATAAACCATAAAGACCATAACAGTAAATGGCACGTTTTTGTATTTTCATTTTACAAAAATGCATACATATGCAAATAAATACACATTCATATACATTAAAAAAATTTAAATAGAAAAAATGTATTTACAGGGAAGAAGGATAGCTAAGGCAGAAAAATATTGAAGTGATATAGTTTTCAATCATAATTTCAATTAATATAATTATATTTAAAGTCACTGTGATGCTTTTGTTCTCTTTATTTCAATGGAAGTAAAAGGGAAAGAAATAATTCAAACTAATGCTTTCAGCCTTTGAGAGCAAAAATATTCAAGGCATCTGTAACCTAAATCTGAGGTAAATAGAAATTAGGCCGAAATTAACAGTCACTGAAGGGATAGGTCCCATGATGAGTGTGATACAAGAGATCGTATATGAGTAGTCTGATTGCAATGTGAAAACATTAGATATAGTCAATGTGCCTCCAAAGTGCAGTTATATCCTTTACTAAGACCTCAGTCACTGATCATGGCTGATAGCAAATCACAGTTTGTAGGTATTTAAAGGGAAGTTGCCATGAACATATAAATATATATTTATAAATTGAAATAATTGCCTGAGCTCTATAAAGGAAAGCTTTGGACCTGATTTTATATTGCAATTGTGACAAGGAAATTTCTTGGATGTATACATGTTGTGGTTTTATTGCAGTAGGCAACCAAGCACGACACAGCTTATGTAGGTAGGTAGGTATGTAGGTAGACAGATAGATAGTTAACTTCAACTGAGAATCCACACTGGATAACTCACACCTAAGAAGCATCACTGGTTTTTTTTCTGTGCACTCAGAGGTTGCACAATTATTCCAAAAGGCTCCAGACAAAGATATGCCAATATCTTCTGTAGGCAGAAACTACAGAAACTACATTATATTTTAATGCAGACATCACATCTAGGTGCCTAAAGTATGAAAAGTGCCCTACAATCTCCTTTAGTCAAGCAATTAAAAACATTTTGCCTCCTCTCCTTCACCTCTCTAGCACTGTTTACCCATTCTGACTAAAGCTGTTAGTTGTTATGTGAAGTAGTAGCTTCATATATTTCATGCTTTTTCATTATTAATTGGAATAAATAATGTTTAAAAAAATCAACATGATTTGACATTGTCATGTCAGCTGTATTTCTTACACTTTCTGTAACATCTAGGATAATATTTTAGTGTTTGATTTTTGACCTTTAGGCTTGATTTAAAGCAGATCCCTTCTCTTCTGTGCACAGTATAGTAAGTACTGTGCAGAAGCATAAGATGAACTATTCCACCTCTGAAGAGGTTTCAATCCAAGCATGTGTTCATATGTCACATTCATCGCAGAACTCCAGTACCTTCCCAAAAGTGACTGATCTTCTGTGAGACCTGTTTGGGAATTCATCTGATAATATTAATTTGTTTTAAGGTAGAATGTAACACATGAGTTCAGCAAGTCAGAGGAGGGAACAAGATTAGCCTGACAGAAGATTAGCCTGACAGGTTAGTTATGCATATTTTCATATATCCTTCTTAAAGTTACAGCTATTTAAACCCTTTTGTGTTACTGTCTCAACATAATTTAATAATTTTAAAGATTCTCCTTTCCATTCTTACTTATTTGAGCATCTTTTTTGCCTGTGTCTCTGTGTGCAGCTCCCTGTTCAACTTGATTCTGGTCTTGACACACAATGTACATGTGAGTAGTGCCCATTTTAACACCACACAGCATGAATAGCATTAATATGGATTAGTTCTATAATAAAGAATCTATTCCTGAAATAACAGGATGAAAGCTGAAATACCTGGATGGAGCCTGAAACACATGGGCATCACCATGCTAACTTGAGTGATGCTCTGAGTTACAGGAGGTCTTCAAGGTATATGAACTCTGCTGCAGAAGTAGTCCATCCATAGACGTATAAAAACCAAGCTGTAAAATACCTTGTTGGGTTCTATAGATAAGCTCACTGTTGAACCATTCATGAGCCGAAGGCTAACAGAAGATAATATGCAGAAAGACTACCATGATACCATCCAGAACAAAATCAATAAAAATATGCTGTCTCATTTCACTGCTAGAAATATATTCCTGTAATCTAACTGAATCCATTTTGTTAGTTTATATTCATGAAGAATTCATTAAACAGCAGCCTCTTTCACAATTAAAAACTGTTCTCTCAATCATCTCTTCACACTTAAAAAGTATGTTAATTCCCTTTCTATCATCTTTCTTCCCATCTCAAATTTTCCACTGCTCTCCTATGGGCTCTAATTGCTCCTCCTTTCTTCAGGAGCGTGGTGTACAAAGATGATGTCATCTAAACCTTGCAAGTGCTGCTGAGTAAAAAGGAAAGATACTTCTGTCATCTTCTGAGCTACATGCCTGCAACAGCATACTGTCATTGCCATGTTTTCCACCTGTGACCAATCATAATCCTAAAGTCTTCTTTGGATGAACTGCTAATTGTTCCCAGTTTTCCACTTGTGGAGCTAATTACTCCCACCTACATGCAAAATCTTACATTCAACCCTATTAAATTAATTGAATTTCATTGTTCTCTGTTTGTTTGTATCTCTAAAAATTTGAATTCTAAGCCTGTCTTCCAAAATATATTTTCTGTGTCTGAGTCATTAGTAGATTCAACAAAAACACTGAAAAAGACTGACCTAGAAGAGATTATTGCAGAACCTCCTTCAGTGTCTCTTTCCATTAGTATCTCTACCTTGGCTGCAGTTACTCAATTTTTATTGTACCTGATAGTTTTATCTAGACCTAGTTTGCTTATGAGCGTTCCATGTGAGACCACGTCAAAAGCCTTTCTAAAGCCAAGATACATGACATCCACTGCTCCTATCTACCCACAAAGTCTGTTGCCTTGTCACAGAGGGAGTTTAGATGGGTTTGACGTGATTTGTTCATGGCAAATCTATCCTGGCTGCTATTCATCTCCTACTCATCTCTCTGCTACAGGAGCAGAGATAATAATCTGTGTTGTTTCAGTACTGATTTTGTCTGTGTCAGAAATAGTCTGATGTTTAAGGCAAAATTTCTCCATTAATATAGTTTCCTTCATGTTGGGTGAATTAAGGTACAGTATATGAAAATACTTTCTAAGTACTTAAATAAAACTATATTGGGGTTTTTTAGGGGTTGGTTGATTGATTGGGGGGTTTTGTGTGCTTTTTTTTCCATGTCAATACAATGAGAAGGATATGCTGTGTTTTCTTTTTCATATATACTACGTGAATTGAGAGCTAATTGTAAAATTCAACCAGTTGTAACTGTGGGTCTCTTAGAGCTGCTTCTTTAATAGATGTGCATATATACATTGCTTAAAAGACTGTGAAGCTTTTGTAAAAATATAAAATTCATTATATTTTCTGAAGGGTCTCTTAAGAAAGACATTGGAAATATGAAGTACATTCAGATTTTGGTAGCATAAGGGAAGATTTTCTTGCCAGTGTATTTCACCCTTGTTGTGGCAAGGTGAGAGGACAGTTCAATCTCTGCAGGTCACTCAAACCTTGGTTTCTCTGCCGAGACTGTTACAAAGATGCCAGTTACCACCAGCTGTATGCATATACCTGTTCGCTAGACCCTGGATGGAGACCAATACCACTTCAGATCGGTCACTGCTCAGCCATCTGTCCTTAGTGATCTGCAGTCACAACTGACATGTGCTGGACCTCATCCAGCCCCGGTGAGCCAAAGACTCCTTTTCCTCTTACCAAGCCACTACTTTTTTTCCACCCATACAAAGATTGTAAAGCAGGTGTTGCTTTTTTTTTTACATCCCCTTTTCACGTTTCTGTCCTTAGCCTGCTGTCAGGAGCTAAAATGTGTGGTAACATTCAGCATCTCCGGTGTCCTAATCTGGCAGGGAGCAGGACAGGGAGAAAAATAAGTTTGGAGTGAGCAAGGTGCAATCAAACCCCACTGCTGTTTTGGCAAGTGAGGTCAGGCTGTGACAGCCCTGTGTATGGGTCCTACATCAGCCATATATACTCTCCATTAAGGCTTGAAGAGTCTTGTTGTGGTAAGTTTAAATCACAGCAATTTATTACCAGAGTGGTGACAGCATTTCTCTACAACACTGTGAGGAATCTGTCCTTTGTCACACTCAGGAACACTGACACACTTATTTTCTCTCTTGATTCTGTGAGCCGTTAAGAAAGTCCAGAAGAAGTTTGTGCCTGAGAAACTGTATGATGCCTGTATTTCCTCCCCTTCTGACAAGTAACCTAAATATTACTACATATAGATTTTTATGGCTATAATATGATACAGTACAGTGTACAGACTTAACAGAAAGTGGTAATAACAGATCAGGGTGGGCATAAGAGAAGATTTTAAGAAAAAGAATAATACTACTCATTTTTTATATCTCTTAAAGGCTCTTTTTTTATTTAAATGTGTATATATATACACACAAAAGAGTTTATATTCGCTTCTATTAGCACAAAGAGTAAGGTAATGCAAATGCTAACAAACATGAAAGGTATATGGAAAAGTTCTGAATACAAATTAACTTGTTTCTTATGAGGGAATAGCAAAAAGCAGAGGCACTCACTCATTTTAAAGTGCTAATATCTCTTTTTAAGAAATTTCTGGGGCTGGATGCCTGTGATAGCATGGGATGACTCATTGAGGAAGTCCTTTGCAGTGCTATGGTACTTAGGTCACTCTATACCTGTGACAGTTCCTGGGATCATAGCAAGGATTCTGGAGGGTTTTGGCCAGCTGGAAAGACACTGTAAGTAGAGCTAGCTGAAAAACTCCAAGAGCAGAGATACAGGCAGTAAGCTATGTGCAAGGTGTATAAACTTTCACTAATGTCTGTGAATACGGTGGAGTTCTGACAATCAAAGGATTTTTGAGAACTGTTCATAATGGTAAGTGCTACAGATAATAACTATGGAAAGGACCTAAGAAGCATATTTCCAAACTTCGAACATAAAAATTATATCTTTCATTTTTTTAAATACTTTTGCTGACTTTTCCTGCCTTTATCTTGCATCCCTCTTCTTCTCAATGTCCTTATTATTACGTATTTTGCTTATGTGTACTTTAATTCTCTTTAACCTGGTTTTGTTTTAGTTGTTTTTAATTTTAGAGAGAAAAGGTACGTTAACAATAAACATAGACTCCGGGAAGAGATATTTAAATTATTTTTCCATATATTCTTATATTGTATACCACACTTCTTGCATGACTAGTCCATGACATCAAAGACCAGCAGAGGCAAATGAATTTTGAGCAGAATCAGTGCCAAATGATGCCTCTATGTTCACTTCTGACAGCTAGTATAAATACTTTATTACTGATGCTGTTACCTGTGTAAGACTATGATGCACTAATACAAATATGGCTTGAAAACCTCATGCTGAATCAATCTATTCATACTCCTTAATGGATAATTATGATTTCTGAACACTACTTGCCTCTTTAAAATCTAATACAAACATATCACAGAAAGAGAAAGAAAACTTTTTAGTTTATCTAGATGATTTTTCCCATTAGACTATTTTTAGAAAAGAAAAAATTCTGAGTAAATAACATAAAAATTTCCACAAATATATCTCTATATTGTCATTTCTGCTGGGAAAAGGAAAACAAAAAGAAAAAAAAGAAAAATGGCACCAAAAACAATTCCTGAAGACTTAAAGTGTTCCACACTGACTTTCAAAATTAAATATTTTGAGTGGTCAACTTTGTATCAGAAAGCTTCCTTCAGTTTGGGCTAAAGAAAGATATTGGAATTATAAGACAAATACAGGCAATTTCTAAATGCCTTTATGAACTACTTCCAGTAACTAACTGATCTCATCTATGTCTGCAACTGCATTGACAGCAGTCCAAATGTAAAAGATAATCATGACAACACAGTTGTAGAGGCAGCCTCTCCACAAGGCTTTTTTCAGTTTCCTCAGTTCCAACCAACTTCCACTGCACATCCTCTTCAGACAGCATCTCTCTCCTTGTCTTTTTCCATTTAGTTGACTCTCCATATCTTTTCAGACCTCATCTGAAAAACATTCTCACCCCCCCCCATTTCTGCCCCTCACAGCTGTTATAATTTGAAATACAAGCTTTGTATTTCTTAATAGAGAAAAGTGTTTATGTGAGAAACTCATTCCTGCAAACAATAAATATTGTGGTGACACTTCCCTGAGGCCAGGAACTTGTATATGCACTTATTTATCAAAATTCATTGTTTTGTTTAATTAGCATTTTGAAGAGAGTAAATCCCTGCTCAAGATCATGTCATTGCATACTCAGAACAATAATTGTTTTCTCTATGGCAGTACTTCAGTGCTAAATAGTTTTCCTAACTCAAACCATTTGTAGAAAGAAAAATAGAACAACCAAAAAAATATTTGATTGTGTTTTAAGAAAAATATTTACACTCTAGACATTAAAATTGTTTACATTCTTTTTTTATTGTTTTATATTCTCTAGTTAGCTCAGAGCTGAATGCCACTGCAGCAGTAGTCATGGCACATTCAGTGGTAGCAGCCACCTCTCGGGAGAAGTTCAGAGGGGGTGGGAGGATTCCTGTCTTCAGATAAGAGCTTTTATACTGCTCTTTAGTATGGTGACAAAGACTGACAGGAATCAAGGAAATACTCTTAACCTTCTGAAAGACAAAGATTTTGTCTGTGTCCTGCTGGGACCATGTTTCTGCACACAGTGTCACCATGGGAGACACTGAAAGATCCCTGTCCATAGGACACAATTTTCATCTTGCTCTCTGGAAAGGGAAAACTTCATGTAAAATACAGGGTTGGTTTTCCTTCTACCTGCATTTAGCCATTCTTTCAACTGCAATCATTATCAAAGAAAGGAAACCATATCACTGCCTCCTGTTCCTGAAACGATGCAACTGAGATGCACCACCAACCTTTTCTGAATGTCTGTGCAGCAAAGATGATAATATTCAAGGAATTCACAAAAATGTAATTAAGAGTGGTTAGATTATGTCCTTTTTTCAGGCCCATCTAGGGCCTGTACTTTTCTTAAAAATTAAATCTGCATGTTGGGTCAGTGGCAGATTTTGGTATCTTATCGTATCATGAAACACTATATATAATACTGTTTCCTACATTACCATTCACATGCCAGAACTCACATGAGACTTCAGAAATTGTTAAAATGAAGAAAAACTTTTCTCTAAACCTACAGACTGGCCAAACAATATCATATGAAATATCTTCTCCACTGGAAAAAGGAGGTCTTACTGAAATGTTTGAATGGGAAATGTAAAACCAAGAATTGACTTCAAGTCAATATTTAATCTTTTCCTCTACCCTGAGATCTTCTGCACATTGTAAAAATTATAACTGGTGTTTTCACACTTCACACTATGACTTCTGTTCCTGTACGTCGCAAGGCTTTCCCTGAAAAACTGCTCTTGCTCCTTTTATGATGTTGTTAGACCCTGGGATACAGCCAAACAATTTTTAACTTATTCTCTGAAAATAAAAAGTTTTAAGATAAAAACAGCTGTCAGAGTAACAGAACTTTCTACAGAAGAAACTTCCTTTTTCCATTGGCTTTACTACCCACATTAAATTCTGCAGTATTCTGCCACCCCTATCTCCCCTGCCTGCTCCAGGCCACCTGATGTTATAGCAGTCAGTTCTCCTGCACTTTGATTTTTGTTCCACTGGTAAAGGTAACTTTATTATATTGTGATGTTCTGAAAATGTCAGAAATATCTTTGCTGTTTTCAAGAAAAATCACGCTCCAAGACTGAGTTTATTGTTACTAGTTTTGATTCACTTCGAAGCTTGTCTTGCTGTGCTACACTTTTCAACAGTCAAGACACCAAAACTGTGCTGTGTTACATGAACAGTTGCTACAACTAATGGAAAGATACGACTAACTACAGAGAGAATAAAAAATAAGTCAATGAATGGTGGCAAGAGACCTCTATAGTAAGACATGCTGATCTTTGGGAAGTGATTGATGTTATAACACTGTAGGATAACAAGGGCTTGAAACTTGAAAACAAAACTGACTTACAGTTAAGGACACTGCATGTAGATGTTTGCACTACTTTGTTAGGAGCCTAGGATTATTCCTAAGACAAGAGAGGCAAATTAACATCTAGAGAGCCATGGGGAGTGTTCAGTTAGAAACCTAAACACTGCATGTGCATTATGAATGGTCCTTGGAAAACACCAGCACCGTGGTTACCTTGACCAAATACATGTGTATAAACTGTAGATTTACACATCTGTTCCTGAGATAGTAACTATTAACCACTGTTACAAACCCTTGAAACAGGTACTCCCTCTCACACTAAAAGAATCAGCTGGAACAGATCAGATAAATCACAGTGTATCACTGTCTTTTTCTCTCTATGGTCTATAAAGGCAATAACCAGCTGCAGATATCGCCACAGGACCTGATTAAGTCCTCTCCTTTTTCTCCATTACATCTTTTCCCATAACAGAAGACGCTGGTTGCTAACTTAAACCCCTGTTTAGTACCAAAGCCTTTGTCTTGCAAACTGGTACAAAGCCTGTCAAGGTCAGTCTTCTTTAAAGAGGTGAATACAGAGCCCTCCAATATTCTACTTTCAATATAGAGTAAGGGTATGTTCACTCTCATGTTGAATCAACAAGTGTCATCCAAAGAGTATGTCCTTGATTCCACTTGAAACTCTTCTTAGAAATAAGGTTGAGGTGGCAGCAATACTGAATGTATTGGAGCTGCAGCACTGCAAGGGAACCTGCTGATAGAAACAAATCTGTAAGTGTAGTAGGAATTGAAGTTGCTTTATGGAAGCAGTCAAGGTCAAGGCTATATAAATGAAATAAGCAATATAATTTGTTAAACACCTAGTCTGCCTTGCTTCATCTATATCTGGCTACCGTCAGCAAGAGAGGCAAACTGACAGATAGGTGCAGTAATTCTGTGTCTGCAACCTGACAAGGAGCTTTAAGTCACCCTAATTCATGTAATTGCAACAAATTCATGTAATTTGGCAACAAAGGTGGAACTGCAAAAAACATGCCATAAATGGCCTTTTCAGGTGGTATTTGCACTCTTTTAATTTCACCACATACTTTGTATTGAAGAGTATTAACCTGTATCTTCTAAAATTACAGGTTCAGAACCATACAAACTACACTAGTGTTAGTTCCAAATAAGTGCAAATAGGTTCCTGAGTCAGTGTTTTCTGAATGAAAGGCAGGTTTTCCACTGAATTAATAGATGTTGGACTATATCCGAAATCTACAGTGACTCTGGCCATAGAAACTCTGTCAGTGTCAAAGATCTTTGGAGAAAATTCCAAAGTCTGAAGTAGTAAATTAATCTATAACATAACCTGGACCTTAAAGTCTGCTGAAGAGGTTGCTAAGATTGTTCAAACAATTTTCTTTCTAAAATCGTGATTTTGACTAACTCAAACTTATCTTTAAATTTGAAACTGAATTCGCTAATGCTTTAAATAAAAAAATTTAATTAAGTTTGCCAGATTGGGAAGGCAAACATTTGCTAGACAGCCAGAGGAAAACTAAACAAGAATGCAGGAAACCTCTGTCTAAATCCTTTTTCAGTACAATTATTTATACAAATCTTCCAAAAGGAGATCACAGTTTATTCTAGCTCATCCTCATATGCTCCCATAATATCCATCCTGTATAAATGTATATATACTAACTGGGACCAGGAGACAACTATTAGGATGCCTCAGCAGCTTGTTCATAATCAGCCCTTTCTTAGTGACCAAGAGGGAAGAATGAATAAGGGATTTGTTCTGTTTTCTTTTGTTTTTCAGGGCATTTTCTGCTGCCGCAAAGTCTGGTAGTATGGAGAAATTCCAGGTGGTTGCAAGACTTAGTCAGAAGCAAAATATATAGTAGATAAGACCATAAAAGAGACAATTTCTGGTTCTAGACTTCTCTAAACAGAAAAGATGGCATCGCTTTATGCCTTTTTGACCTTGCTGTCATACAGACATTCTCTATCACTTATTGACAGAGACAGGATACAAGGACTGACTGGAGCTTTAACTTGGTAGAGAATTATTGTTTTCAACCATCTTCAGAGAATACACGTTAACCCATAAACTGTCTCAAAATTCAGATTTAGTAAGTACACAGTAGCATGTGTGTGCATGCACAGAAATTCACACGGATCAACCTGGTGTCAGAAAAATTTGACATAATTTTGTATTTACTGGATCTTAGACTTCCCACTCTGCATTATTGAGCAGGAGATCCCTATGGATGTACAAGGCAGTTCAGCTTCCTAACCTTTCTTTCAAAGATGAAGAGTGTCCATTAGTATTTTTTTATTATTCCCTGTGGATTCAGTGATTTAAAAATTATTCTAAATTCAAGCATTAAAAGTTCTTAGCACGTTTATTCCTGTTCTAGTTCCTGTGTGTCTCTGATAAAGCATTGAAAGAACCTTCCAAAAATGTAAAATTTTTTTTCACTTTGGTGATTACAACTATTCCTATTTTAGGGATTTCCATTTCATCTTAAAAGTCATGGAAAAACTCTGGCTGAAATGCAGACATAATTTACTGTCTCCCAAACAGATTAGCAGCAGAAAAGGGACTTTGACCACTGTGTCTGAAACCATCAGTCTTCATTCTTTTGTCTTAAAAGCTTGGTCTGTTACCTTAATTCTTTCTCAACCTTTCTGTGTGCAAGAAACCACGAGAGGGAGATGGTGCATCACCCAGAGTGGGGGTGGTTGTGCAATCAGTAGCAGGACTGACTAAAACTGGGGGTTTGGGAAGTAGCAGTTTCAGAGCAGGTATCCATACACAGCCTTCAATACTCCATGAAAATGGCAGTGTTTTCCACAAGAAAGCTGCTTTGCAAATACCAGCTCATCTAATTCTTAAAACAGTTGAGACGAGGCTGTAGGGAAGCCATGCTAGTAATTTAAATACTTGACTAAATAAAGTCAGCAATAAGGCCTACAAGCAGAAACTCTGGACCTTAATCTTGTGTCCTTGTTTTCCTTTTTGCTCCTTTTTTAGTTTTGCTTTCTTGCTGCATGATATTCATTTAATGGTAGAAATAGAAGCCATTATAGAGCTGCCCATGGTTTTGAATAAAGTAATTCAGAAAGACAAGTGACTGATTACAACCACACAGTGCCCTGAACCTTTACAGGGATTAAGACCTCAGGGAAACTCTGTCCCTCTCCACTTTGCACTGAAGTTGTTGGCTGTGTTAAAAATCTCTCATTTCCTACTGACACAAGTGTGAGAAGCCAAGGGCAATACAGAATAGGTGATGGCATTTATTGAA
Organism: Acanthisitta chloris; assembly: GCF_000695815.1. Lineage (NCBI taxonomy): Eukaryota > Metazoa > Chordata > Aves > Passeriformes > Acanthisittidae > Acanthisitta > Acanthisitta chloris. The sequence goes on from NW_008691937.1 coordinate 151,011, forward strand.
AATATGCAAGGAGTATGCAAACTGCTTACTGGTGTTCAAATTACCATCAATTTAACACATCTTTCTAGCAAATCATCCAGAAGTCTGAAATAATTCACTCAAAGCCTTGTAGAAAGAACCCGTTAACCAAATGTGTTTTTTCAACAAATGGCTGCGACCTTGTCTGTGTTTAAAGTTTCAAATGTAGAAGAAAATCTTTGTCAGTTTTTGTGGGTTTATTGCATCAGTGTCCTGAAGCATTGGTTCTGAGAGTGCTTTTTTCCCCAGGGATTCATTATATAAGCACTTGTGTCCTGAAGCATTGGTTCTAAGAGTGCTTTTTTCCCCAGGGATTCATTAAAAACTCCTTGTTAAAGTGTTCCATGTGCTAGGTGCCCAGTAGCAGCTAAATACAGGACACAGTCACATTAAAAGCCACAAAGACAACTCCCATTTCACAAAAGGCAGGGCCAAGAAACAAAAAGGTTCAACGAAGGGTGAAAGTGAAAATTTAACACACATAATTAGTTAATTTCTGCAATCTGCTGACTATACCTACTCACACACACTAAGGCAATTGTAGGAGGTGAAGATTTTAATGGAAAAGGGAGAGACATTTACCGCCTTCTTTGTTAGCAAAGCTAAAAGTCCTTAGCTAATGTCATCTGAATAATGGAGGAGTTGTGTTTTAGTACAGAGTCCTGGGCTGGGCTGAGAGGATGAGTCACTTCTGAGAGTGGACAAACAGAAAAAAGGCTTCTGGCATTTGGCTACAGGCCTGGTTTTCATTGCATTAGAAAAGTCCTCAGTGATACTGTAGGAAGCCACATTTCATAAACTCTTATTATTAAGGTGTTTCTTCCAGGTTTTAAGATTCTTTGGATCAGATTTAAATAATATTTTTTTCTAATGGAGAGTTAAACTCACTTTCCAGCCAAAGAAAATTGTATAAAATCAAAACTAAAGTAGAGATAAATGTTTTCATGTATCTCGCACCAGAGATGGTAACAAACCTGACATATTTATCTATTCAAGCAGTATCTAATTTCCATGAACTATGTTAAATTATTTTTATAGGAAGAGACACATTCTGACTACATATTGTTAGTATAATACTACCTGGAATCAGTCATGGACTAAGAATCCAATGTTTTACACACAGTACAAATGCAAAACAAGAAGTTGATCCTTGTATCTGGAAGTTCACAGCCCCATTAAAGACTCCTCTGAACCAGATGCATTTTACTTTGGTTAGATGTCACAGGCAAAGTCAACTGCCTCTTCTTTTCTTCCGGTCATGAAGGAAAATACCATATAATAAAGGGCAATATATACACCAATATAAAGCATTCATGAACCTTATCTTTCATGAAGAAGCCAAAATGTTTTACCTTTTCTTTCCTGCTACACAGTTTGATTTAGAAGTTCTTTCTTGCACTTTTAGTACCTGTAGCAGTCTTGCAGGTTTTCCTGTTCTCTGGGGAACAAGGATGAAGGGGGTAGACTCATGGGTACCCAAGTCTGCATGCAGAACCAGGCACTGTGCAGATGTGCTGGGCCTGGTACCTCCAGCCCACTCTTCTCCATGATCTGAGGAGTAAAAGTGAAGTGCTGACTGTCTGAAGAAGTGCCGGTCACAAGGGTGAATTGATCAGGGAATGTTTCCAGGTGTCTTTGCTCTTCTAAGTGCTTTGTGGAGGAATCTGGGCTGGCTGGAATACCAGGACCATGAGTGTGCACAGCAGAGCATAGGCTAATTTGTATCAACTCTCCAGGAGAGGCAATTAGTTAAAATTATACTGATAAAATCCATTTGTTTGAAGCTATCTTATTATTTTTATGTTACTCTACAGTGTAGTCATAGCCTGTGGACAGAAATCATTTATCCACACAAATGTGAGCACCTAGCATGAGCAGCTTGTTTAAACACTGGCTGTAGTCAACAGACAGCAACACACATTTGCAGAAGACAGTTCATCATAACTGAGATGAAACTCTAAAATAGTTGGGATGAGGGTTTGAATGACTGTCTTTGAGTGGGCAACTTACTTTTATATATCATAGAATCATAGACTTATATAAAGGTTTGGTTTGGAAGGGACCTTGACCATTATCTAGTTCCACCCCCCCTGCTGTGGGCAGGGACACCTTGCACAAATAGGTTTTATTAAATGAGGCCAGTTCTCATACAGTTGACCCTAGCTGTTCCCAGGTTCTTAGCTTAGCTTGAACATTTCAATACTAATAAGAGTCAGCAAAAACTTGGAAGGGCAATATTTATTGATGTAGTTCATGGAAAGTAGCAGTCTTCTTATATATTCTGTGTTTTTCAAGCTTTAGTGTTCATGGGTGCTTTTTTCCTAGGAGCTTTGAAATCTAGAAGTCATCTAACTATCTGTTTATAGAGGTAGCCATAGAAGAAAGGCAGAGAAGCTTGTATATTAACATGACCCTAGAGTCCAGGATTTTAAGGAAAAATTCTAGGATATCTACTGGATTTTGAGCAAGGATAATATAATATTATGTAATGAGAGGGATGTGGAGAATGACCTCAGCCATTTTTGTTTTCTGTGTTAAAACAAAAGCAACAAATGACCTGCCCATAGACACAGAACACGTGTCAAGTTCTTCATTCCAGCTGTGTTGTCATTTCTGAATTATTCAAAAGGTCTTGCTACTGCCAACAAACTCCCATTTTGTAGACATCTGCATTCATGCAAAATTTCTGTCATACTCAAGAGGCTCTCAGCAGGCACAAAGGGAGTTGACCTTGGACATTGAACAGAACTGAAGGTTAGATGGGCGAGGAATGCTGCCAACCTGTCCTAGAAATGACTTGTAAAAGACAGTTTTTACTGCATATAATATTCGTTCTAATGTGAAACACTTTTTTTTTACAAAAAGGCTTTTGCATTGAGAACATTCTGCAGCAAGCACTGCTGTGAAGCCATCTGCAGTTAAGAAGCTGCAGATTTTCTGTAGGCAATGGTGATAGCTTTACCTGAAACAAGTAGGCTAAAGAGCCATTCTACCAAGACCAAGAGAAGAGGTCTTCACTCAGTGCAGCCAAAAAAACCATTGCAGATATGACCGTGTCAGGAGAAAAGGGACTATTAGTTCACCCCTCTGCCTTTGTATATTCTCTCTGAAACCTGATATATTTTTCATTTTTGTTCAGCCTCACTTTAACTTTCCAACATGATGGGTCTCATTCTACTAACCTTCTTCCCACTGTCACAGATTCTTTGGAAAGCCATGACATAGGTCAAGCAGAGCTTTTGCTGTCAGGTTGATGTGTCCTTCAAATACAAAAGTTTTATTGTATTTGACTCACTCCTTTTCTTTTCTTTTTTTTCTTACAAGGATTAGGTGTCAAAGCTGCTTTTAGGAATAAGGATTTAGGTCTTGAACTAAAGGAAAGGTGACCATAGACTTCAATATATGGTGGATTACGTCCTAATCTTGTACCCATTCCTTTTTGTTGTCTGACAGTTAAAGTTGATGTGAAATATCCTGGTAAGGTAAAGTTTGTAGGAAAGAGCAAATCAGTCTCTCCTCAGGTCTGAAATGAGAATATATGTTCTAATAAAACAGGGAAAAGACAGAGGTGATGAAATTGAGATTTTCTTTGCTACCAAGATTGATGCTACAGAGATTCACCTAAAGGTAAGTAAGATGTTGTGTGTGTGCCTGCTTTCCCTCTTCCAGTGAACCATGAGGAACAAGCAATAGGAAGAAAGTGATGGGAAAAGCCTAAGGACTAGCAGTGAAGGGAAAGTATCTGTCATGGGGAGAGCTGAGGCTGGGCTCTGGTGTGTTTTGCAGTCACTGGGGCAAGTACGTGAGGTGACAGTCACCACTGCTCTCCTCGCAGATAGCTCAGCTCTGACATGATGGATAGCCAGGCCACACGGCAAGGTCAAAAGAAATTTCCATAGCATAGATGGGTAAAGTACTGAGAGACTGTTTCATTGCAAAAAAGTCACACAGGAGGAAAAGAATAATTTATCCAGGTGGGAAATATTTCTGCAGCATGATTTCTTATACCTGGCTTGAGCTGTGTTGCCAGGCTTTCAAAGCAATAGAAAAGGAAAGACTATGCCTGAAGCTTGCAGCCTCTCAGGGCTGGATCCTAAACACCTTTCTGCTTGGCAATATATAAAATTGGCCAAGAGCTCACTGCAGCCAAAGGGATATCAGGACCAAGACATTAGTCATGTGTTTGACCTTTTCTGCTTGTGCTGTCTTTCTCACGCACATTTTAGACTTTAAAGTTTTGAAGATTTTTGTCCATATGGCACTTGGTTTGTTATATTGCCTGAGGAGACAGATAACGGTCAGTCTGTGTGGCTGCAGAGATGATGAAGAGAAAGAGAAATGATGTGTGGAATATTCCTATTGAATCTCTGAATTTTAAGAAACACTCCCTGGGCCTCTTTTCCCAGGCTGAGCTCTTCACTTTCAGGTGGTTAACATACCACTATTAAACAGGTTCCTAGGATGGTAGGAAGCTAAACGTGGCTGCCTATCTTTTCCTATCTTCTATCCTATATTTCTATGTCTAAGACAGCTTTCCCTCCAGTCATCAAGTTCATATAGCCAGAGCAGGGGAGATATGTCAAAATAAGTGTGTGTGCAGGAAGAGAAAATAAAGGACTGGTATAGACTTGTAGCTGAAAGTGTCTCCTCAACCTTTGAAAAGACAGAATAGAGAAGATCCCACACATCACTTCAAAAATGGTATGGAAGATCAGGATGATCATAATCATGTAGACAACCACTCCAACAGGCAGCAAATGCAGAATAACTTTGGGTTTAATTTCTTCCATAGCTTCAAACAAAAATATGCATGTGGCTAATTATATACACAATTGCAATTATTCCTAGCTTCCTTTCCTCCCTTTCCATAAAGTGTGAAAGTGTATTTTTGGCTCTCTAGTATTCTACAAGTAACACATGGGAGACAGTGAGGTGGTGTTCTTCTAGGTCAGTCATATCCCTGACTGAAAGAGGCCAAAAGGACAGAAAGGAGAAGATATGGGACACTGGAGATATGAGACATTGAAAGCATAAATAATTCATGTGTATATGGATAAATATTAATACCACATGATAATTTTAAGCAGGGATCCCTCTTGCAAACAGCCACAAAAGATAAGATCCTGCAGTACCTTTGTGTCATACTAAGCTATATCTCTAAGCTTATATTTAAATAATTAAATGACCAGCTGACCTTCAAAAATACTCAGAACTCGGCAGCTATTAACTCTACTCACTTCTCTTGGTCTTTCTGTGGGATTTATCAGCATTTAAAAAAAAACCAAAAACCAAAGAAAATCACATACAAATGAACAAATGAAAAATGAAGTATGTTACCATAGTGCTACCATAATCTGCTTCTATCCTCTCCCTTGCTTCCTTCAGAATACTTCTCAATTTCTAACATATGATCCTGAACGTTAGTCTTGAAAAATGCTTTCAGGGTTAGTAGCTGGGGTCATTCTGTGTCTTGGTAGTTATCAAGTCAATTAAAAACAATATACTCGATCCCACTAAAAAAGGAAGTTCATAAATGAAAAGCCCCACATTTCTACATGAAAAAAAACGGAAAGAGATTAAATAGCATGTTATGAGCTCTGATTCCAGCTGGTTTCTGCAGTCTGTTTTTCAGTTTCAGATGTTTGCCCCAGGCTTATGACAGTCACATCTCATTATGTACTTGCACTAGTGACCATCAAGGGCAGAGACCACCCAGCCAATTCTGGTTGTTGGCTAATTATTGCCATAAGGAATCCCCAGTTCTTGTGCCCTCTCCCAGTTGTGCATGATTTAGCTTTCTGTAGCTGCACAAAAAAGACCTTGAGAAGGATAAGAAAAGGCTTGCTTGTATTTTACACAAAGAAAAAGTTTTCAAAGTGTGGGGCCAAAACCAAGGGTGTGGGTATGGCCCCACATGGGTGGGTATGGTTGTCAGGGGTATTGAAATATCCTGAAGTTCTTTTATTGTTGTCTAAGGGAAAGATAAAAGATGGTATTTATACCTTCACTCCCAACTTGCCTTAGTGTTATTGCTGCTTCACTGTAGCAGCCATGAGGAGCTGAATATCTAGACAGTGAACAAGGTTTACAGGAACAGTTCTGGGCTCCCATGTTGTCTTGCTGAGCAAAGTCATACAAGGCACAATTAAGTGCCTGATTACAAATTAGGTGCTGTTATATCTACCCTGCAGGGGCAGTGTCCAGAACAATTGCCATTAGAAAAGACCACCAGTATCCTTGGAAGAAGGCAATAATTTTTGTGCCAAGTATTGGTGGGAATAGTAACAGACTGGGACCTGAACCATCATGTTTGAAGTCACATATGTTTGGCAATACAGCTAAAGAAAGCTAGTTCTCCTCTGTGTCAAACAACACAATTGCAAAATGTATTTTCTAGGTTTCATTGCTTTTTTTCTTCCCCCTCTCACTCTCCTCTTTCTTCCCCTCTATATCACCAGTCTATCTTCTCTTCTCCCAGTTAAGCTCTATGAAAATCCTCATGTTCAGACTCATACCTAATACTATTTAATCCATGGCTCATATGAATCAGAAATTATAAATTTATTGAATGATGTGTCTGCAGTGATGAGGAAACTGCTCTGTTCCACGTAACTGGATTTGTACATTGTTTCTGAGGCTAAGTCTATTGTGTCAATGGAAGAATGAAAGAAAGCCAGTAGTAAAAAAAAATCCCTATTTTTCTGACAGGCTGAAAATGAAAAAAGGTAGCATGTCATTTTGGTCATCCTGTGAAACTTCTTGCCACAGAATTCTGATGATATGAAAAAGTCACAGAGACTTAAGAATTTAATGAACTCATCAATGCAAGAAAAATCTGTCTCTGGATGTGACAGCTCTTCTGGGTCGCAAAATCCCTGAGATGCATATGCCTGAATCTTGGGAACATCTTCTGGCAAAGTATTACTGCATTTGGTCTAACCTTTTAGTCTTTTTTAAGCATCCACTATGGGCCATGGTCAAAGATAGGACCCCAGTTTACAGGAGTCTGATCCCATACAGTGATTAGGGTTAGTGAATAGGGGAGATGCTTTCCATCCAAAAAAGGAGTGTTATCTCTCTTGCTGCAATCTCTCTTGCACAGCTATCCACTGGCATTTCCCAGGCCCAGGGTGGAACTTTTATATATGCTAAGCAAATCTCTGGGTTTGATCTTTGCTTGCAACCACAGTAAAAATTTACTTAAAAAAAAAATTTATTCACATAGTTTGAGTTGCTCTACAGAATAAGTTCTGAAATAAAATGTCATTCTAAATTAGAAAACTTGGAATTTTTTTTATTCTGCCCAAAAAAAATATTACAATACATAGTTTTGAATTTGTAGGTTTGCTTGTATTTGTATTCTATTCTTTTAGCTAGATTTACCACCCAGGTGATATTAGTCACCTCCAATATGTGTTTTGCATTGTGACACAGGCTAAAGCAAAATAATAATTAAAAACAAATATATCCCCAGCTATAGTGCAGTGGAAATTCAGCTCTGCAAGGAGTCTGCCTGCACTGCCAATAGCAAGGTCTGTGTTCTTTAGGGAAAAACTTCATCATGTGGGATTCCTGCTCCATCACGTGATGAAATGCTGCTCTGGCCTCTGTTCTTGATTTAACATAACGGTGCTCCCCAAAACCATGAAAGTAACTACCCCTGAAGCCACGTGAGTCTGTGCAGATTTACTTCCGTAGCTTCAATTAGACACAGCACTCCTCAGTTCCTAAATAACATGGGGGGGAATCAAACTTGGCAGCAAGGCATCCAAAAATCAGCAGGTAATCTATAGGTTTTGCTGGCAGGTATGAAAAAAGGCCTGATTTGTCGAGTGAATAAAACCCAAATACCAGTAAATCATCATCCACTTGGAACAGAGAAATGGCACATATCAAAACACACTTTAATCCTGGACTTAAATTCTGTATATTCCACAGCTTCTAATATGCCCTGGTTTGCTGACACAGGACAATATGCCAAAGGCATCAGTGGATTGTAATCAAACGAGTAAAGTGATGAAAGAAAAGAAAACCCAGCTGGGGAGATACATGTCCCTTAGCAAGTAAAAAGGTAGTGACAGCCATGAAAACTAACAAGAAAGAGAGAAATCCACACCTAATCTAGGTATAAAGGACATGCAAGGAAAAAAACTGACACAAAAATCCAAGTAATGCTGGAATCCTTCCAGTGCTCAACAGGGGAATGATTCAGAGAGCATCATAGTCAAGAAAGACACATGTAGCTGAGCAATTTTTTAGAAGTGTATATGAGCACAGTTCTGAATACAGGAGTAACAGCATGTTGCTATTCATGCAAAAAGCACACCTGACTTAGATTTGCTTCCTAAAATATTTTTTTACAAGACAAGTTCGAAAAAGTAAGACGAAATGGATTTTAAACTACATTACGACTGAGGAAAAAGCACATGCAATGAAAGCCCACATCTGTGCACTCCAAGGGCTGCCACAAGCTGTGGTGCTTCAAATGAAGGGATGGGAGAGGTCAAAGTCTGCCAAAGGCCAGAAGCTGTGTTACCTGACAGAAAGCTAAATAGACTCCATCTATGGGACTGAGATAAAAATCGGTTCTATTTCTGTTTTGTATCCCCTTCAGACACTGAAATATCTGTTATCTGTTTTGATTTTCACACATAAGATAGCATATAATGTGTCCATGATTCTATGTGCTGTTTGTCATACACTGAAATCAGTTTTCAATTTCTAGTACTCTAGTGGGACTGCTATTGTCACTAAGGAAGACAATGTTAGTCAAAATAGTCCTTTTGTGGAACAACACTCTATCATGAGCAGTACAGGTCAGCTATCTGATCCTGGGATACAGGAATCTCTTAATTCTCATCTTAAATCAAATGAAATAACATCACTTATTCAGCTGCTTGGCTTTTTTAAATGCCTTATGAAGCAAAGGAAGGTAAGCCAAGAAATAGAGAGAAATTCCTTCTTTAAAACTTGGTTGTTGGAGTGGTAAATAAACTGTGCATGTTGGATTGGTAGTGCTTGCTATTAAGCTGGCGTTTTCCAAATGATTTCCATGGAGAAATAATGAGATTTTTAGCATGATAAAGAGAGAATTATTCTGCTTTGCCAATCACAGATTCCTAATAATGTCTCACTCTTCCTATTTTTTTTTATTTCCAGTCAAAAAGGCTTTACTGAATCATCTTTCAAAAGAGAGACATTAACTTTGGGAAATAAGAAACTTCAAGAGTTTCCAAAGCGAGGGCAGAGAGGCCATTAAGAATGCCTACAGTGGCCTCCGGTGCAGTCTGGAGAATTTTAATCCTTATCTAAACTATTTGCAAATTGACAAGGGTATCTTGACATTTGGTGTAAGGACCTGGCCACAGCTTAGATAATCACTGCTGCATTATTTTCCTTCTTAATGGAAATTTAATTGAATACTGTGCTGATAAAGAACCCAATTGATTATTTGCTTATATTTTTGTGCAATGTGTACATGTGCTCTGAGATTCTCTGGCTCACTAAGGACTTCTCCTGGCACTTAGAGCCTGTGGGACATTTTCCTTGACACTTTTTCAATCCCTTTGAATAGCCTCTCCAGAAGCCTATGTATCATTTATACTCTGCATTTTTGTTTTGTGTGGTGTTGTCTGGGGTTTTTTACTTCTGGTTTTCAAATATTTTAAGTTGTAAAATAGTGTAGCTATGGCCATATTGTCAGGTAAGAAGTGAGAACTTAAGGACCTCTGCTCCTTTTTCTTCATGATCTACATCAGTTATTTAGGGCCAGGAATAGAAGGCAAATTGTCTACAGTGATGGACTTGTAGGCATCTAGCCCCTAAAGTCTTTAGTGAGTTGGCAGAGATCCCCTACATGAAGCACAGGTAGAGACAGACCTTTCAGAAGTGTTTTTCAGGAGTTCAGACAATGACTTAGGAATATTTTATATGTCATACATATTCACTATGGCCAAATTATTCATTTACTTGGATGATAAAAACAGAGAAAGACAACAAAATGGCTGGAGGTATATAGTGCTTTCCAAGATAAGAAAGTAACTAGATTAGGATGCCTCAGCCAGAAAAAAGAAAAGCCATACTTGAAGAAGTTTATAAATCTATGAACATGAAAGGAAATGAATAGGGAAGTATCAATTCATTTACACAGATGAGTGCCCAAAGGCATTAACAAACTAAAAGTTTTAAATAAATTAACATTAAAAATGCAGAAATACTTGCCACAGAATGGTACAGAGGCCAAAATCATAGATGGATTATTAAAAAACAATACAAAAGTACCAGGGAGGAAGGTCCTTTGGGCTCTATTAAGCATGAATATTTGGGTTAAACATTTGTTTGAGAAAACCCTAGCCTACAGATTGCCAAAATCTGTGAGTCCTCACTGAGGGGGGCATTTTGTCGAGAATATCCCTGGATATAACATTTTTCTTTTCAAATATTTTCCAGAACGGGACTAGGCATGCAAAGTAAGGCATTAAAATGTAAATGTTGACATATGTGTATGCACTTCCATCATGTCATCGCTGATATGTGGAGAGAGATTCAGCTCCCACATTGTAGACACTTCACTGGATGAGCTAAACAACTCCTTAAGCTCTGGAGGGTGTAATTCAGTCATCTAAACATAGGTTAGTCCTGTCTTAGATGTCCTGTGAGTACTGCCTGCCTCCTATTTGATCTTTCAGGAGGACATGGGTACCAAATAGATCCTATGTCATGTCTGTCAACACAATGCAGATCATCTGGTATGTATGAATTTAACCTCCTTGTGTTTAGACTTTTAATTGTAATGTCTCAGCCTTGAGTTAATCTTACTGGTCTTTCTGAGAAACAAGGTAGTGGAATAAATGAATCTTTGGTTTTATTCACTATGACCATTCCTATGTCTCCACTTCACAGCTATAAAGTGGACAAAAGTGTAATTTTTCTAGGTTTTCTGCATTATGCTATTTGGGACCAAATCTGCAGTATAAGAAATAAAGCTCTTATCCATATGTATATTTAAGTCTTCCCAACAATAAGAGCTAATCATCTAAATGCCCTAGTAGATGTCATCCCACTCATGTCTAAGAAGAATATATCCCATATTATATGCCTATTTAGCAGTTTAGATACCAAATTCCCTTCTTTGCCAGGGTACACAGCATCAAAAGCTGGTAATACGTCTCTTTGCAATCAAGATACAGGAAGAAAAGGCAGTTCTGGTGAAGATGTTTCCTATGATCTTGTTGCTAGTTTCTATAATATCCCTGTTTTTTATGAGAGCAAACACGAGTTAAACACATCTTTTAAAGACTGCCCTTGGTTGGTTTTGATCCAAATGCATTATGAGTCTTTTCCTTTTTTGCTACCTGTGGCTTCTGTCACATCCATTTCATGAACTCACCCTAAGAGCAGAATAACTTGCCACAGGAGGATCATTTAACACATGGGGATCTCAAGACAAGATTTTGCTGGCATCACCCATCCTGTGAGTATCCATGCACCCACATATCCTGGCTCACTACCAAAGTGGCTGGGAAGCTAGTGAACACCAGCTGCAGCATAAATCCTCTGGGGACATTGGCATTCATCAAAATCAGAGAGAGTCTAATTTATCTCTGAATCAAGCTCTAACTTATTATCTGATGAGTGAAAAAAAAAAAAGATGGCTCTGAGTCACATAGGGGAATCAAGTAGCATCCCACCTTTTGAGTAGCAATAAGTAGAGGTAGAAATCAAAGGCTTTGATCTAGATTTAGATTAGGTCTTAGTAAGAAATTCTTTACTGTAAGGGTGCTGAGGCACTGGCACAGGTTGCACAGGGAAGCTGCTGCTACCCTATCCCTGGAAGTGTTCAAGGCCAGGTTGGACTGGGCTTGCAGCAATCTGGTCTAGTGGAAGGTGTCCCTGCCCATGGCAGGGGGTTTGGAACTAGATGAGCTTTAAGATCCATTCCAACACAAACCATTCTGTGATTCTATGATCTCAGCCCATATCACAAACCAACATATAAATCCAGTTCTTCTCATCCTTACTTTGTTCTGAGGTGTTTTCTCCTAAATGTTTCTCTCCCACCCTAGTAAAATGTACTTTACTTAACCACAGTATTAATGCATCTACTTTACTTAACCACAGTACGAATATATCTCTCTTCAAAGTCTTTTCTGCATGAAAATTTTCAAAAAAATAAACACGTAAGGAAGGCAACAATGTAGGAAAAGAATACAGCTAAGAGGCTGGACTCTAATTTATTTGTAGCTCTCCATAGCTCTGTTGACTGTAGGGAGCACTTCCCTGATTGATACCAGCTGATAATTTTACCCTTTCCATTTAGACATTAAAAGAGGTAATGGAAATACTGAACTCAAAGCCTGATCAGATAGTGGAACAATTTGCTTAATGAGCTAATTATGGCCTTACTATGACCTTCCTGGAAAGCTGATCTGTGTTTATAATTAAATGAATGCACAGGCCTGTCCTGATCGGTGCAATGAACTGAACTAAATAACTCAGGAGTTCCAGCTCTGCAGTGCCCAAATGCAGCCATGTGTGTGCGTGCAAGTGCACACGTGCTCTTCACCAACACTGTCTCACCAGCCCCCTTGTTTTCACAACCAGTAGAAGTGCTGTAGTAGCCTCCATCTCCATACTGCCTACATTTCATTGCATCCCTCTCTGCATGCAGCACAGAACTTGGTAGTTCCCATGAACCCAATTTTCGCTTCTTTTCAACTAGATCCAGGTTCCCATGTGGCTTCTTGCCATGAGCATCTCATTTGAACACTGTGGCTCATTCAGGAGAGGTACAGTAATGTCCATGGAAGTATTACTACATGCAGCATGTAGCTGAGGCACTCTAAAGCATACCTTAGGAGTTTCCAAGTTTGTGTTAGCCTCTGTTTAGTATTTGTAAGATGTCTTGGATGTGTTGACTTCTGTACCTTCATACTTCTTGATTATTTCATTCAGTGCTTATATGAGGAATGATTTTCATCTCTGTTGTGTGACATAGTGAATGCAAACCACACTGCAAAGGAGAAGAGGGAAAAGAGATTAAAAAATGAAAAAGGCAGCTGGGAAAATGCACTGTGGACAAACAATTTAAAAACAAGAATTCAATCATTTTGTTTGTTGCCCTCCCGAGTGACTATCATTCTCTGCCAATCTAAATTCTTTAGAATTGGGTGGTTGAAAGGGCTCTAAGAAGTTGAATCCAAAGGGATCTTATTAATGCAGAGCAGTTTTACTTTAATATCAAGAACAACCATAAACCTAGACACAGTCTATAGCTATATTTGTGATACAGTAGTTTTCTATCATCTCATTAGTCCAAAATGACTGGATTTTTGCTCCTTTTATTTAACAGTTTGTATATACACTTTTGTTTAAGAGTTTATAGGCAGCCCTGTGTGTCACATATGCAAGACAGTGTGTCACAGATGCTGAATGGAGCACAGTTTGGGAATTCATCACTCATAGAGACCTACAAGTAAGAACCCACTTATACCAGGATTACAGGATTCAATTCATGGGCAGGATAAGAATATTAATGATGAGGAAATCTCTAATTTCCAAAAATGACAGCAGGCTTAAACAACAATATCTCTTTCAGCATGGTTTGTTTGCTGCTTTGCGTTTCTTATGGCTTTATGAATAAAAACAATTGACTGCCAATATGTGTCAGTTAGGGACATTCTTATGTGTAAGTTCATTTAGGCATAATTACTCATGGACCTGTGCCTATACCAAAAGGTAAAGGTACTACAGCCAAAATACACATCATATTTTCAGATGATTGATAATGGAATTTATATGCTTACATATACATATGCACATATGTATTTATGTATATATATATGTACATACACAGATACTCACACCCTTCAAAATACATACAATAAAGTCAGAAAAGAAATTCAAACTTCTAAAGCACTATAATACTGTTGATATGTGAGAGTTTGAAGCTTCTTTTCAATTTTCATTCTTTTGCCTTCTGGCCTCACCAAGGTAACATCATGTGTGACATTCAGAAGGCAACGGAAATACCTCTGGCAGTGCTCATCCCACTGTGTGACCTCAAAGGAAAAGAAATCCTTACTGAAGGGCAGAACTCTTCCAGGGCTGCTTCAGTGATCTGCTTCAGACCACTCAGCAGCATGATACTTGAAAATCTTGACTAGTTTAACTATCAGGTACCAACAGACCCACAGTAACTCCTTTGGCTTCTGTAACCAATGCAGACCAAGGGCTGGGAAGTTTTGCAGGCACACATGGCCTGATCAAGTTTGCCTGTGACACCTAAGGAGACAGCTGAAGCTGGGGGGGGAGCATGAAAGTTGCCCTTCCACAGAGGATCCCATATCACTGGAAAGTAGCCAGCCACTGCCTCAGGCTGTGGTCTTTTTTCCAATCCATGGTTTAGTCCTTCCTGTGTGATTCAGTGCTTTGGCTTCCCCTTCTCCCCTCCATTCTGCACACAAACCCTCAAATACTGGGTGTAAGGTCCACCCAGTGCTAAGCTCTGACTCCCAGCATTTTACTCCTTTCAATGGACAAATATGAAATGTTGTTGGGACAAAACCCTCTGCTCCTTCTTCCATGCTGGGAGAGGTGTTGGACTGAAGCAGAATGTTCAGAATGGCAGATAACAACTGAGTGACACTGTAAACAGCCACAGGAATGTTGGTGTTCTGAAGCTGCACAGGCAGCAGCCAACAGCAAACCTGGCTATCACCAGGTGCTTGGGCACACAGCTAAGAGGGAGCAGAACTGCAGCTGAGACTATTCTTTTGTTTCCTACCCAATAGCCAGAGATATTCCAAGCAGGAAGGAGATAAGATTTTTGCTCCTAGCTGAATTCCAAAACCAGTCATCCACAGAGTCTGACTTCTTCCCCTGTCTCTGTTGCTGTTACTGCTTTTATAAGACATGCCTCTCCCAAAAGTCTTCTGATTAAACAAACACATGCATAAAAGTGTGAAAAGCTTCAGTTCCTGTTGTGGGCAGCTGCTCTCAGAGGAAGTCAATGTGCTTTGGAGTTCCTTCCACTATTCCAGGCAGCTACCTGAAACACCCCAGTCAGGTTCCCCCCACAGCTTTGTATATACACTAGTGGGAAACAGCAAGTCTGGGGGTGACTCAGCACAAACATGGGCTGAATTTATTCTGCGCAAGTATTTTCTTGACTCTCCAAGGCACCTAGACTGGCTTAGCTTTTAACTTTGTTCCTTCTGCTAAATACCTGCCGTTTGCAGGGCTGAATCCAACTTTGCATGTATGGATTTGTGGCCTCAGGAGGGGTGAGAGTTCAAACACATCTTTTTGCTTGGCATTTCCCACTGTGTAGGTGGTTTCCTACTCAACAACAGAGGTGTAGCATCACCCCGGAAAGGTGCTGAGCTTGGAATGTGAAGGGAGCCTTGGTACCTTGGTGACATACACACTGTTCAATCAGAGCAATAATGTCATGGATCTGAATTAAATGCTCTGATTCTATCTTAGAAAGCTTGGGAAAATAAAAAGTAACATAAAATAAAACAAAAAAAAAAAACCCACCCATAATTCAACATAAAAGAACAACCAAATAAAAAAACATAATGCACCTTGCATCTTGCCAGCATGAGATCTGGTACAAGCACAACCTGGAATAGATAAATCCAAGGCTGTGAAAATTACTCCATTATTATAATTAGAAGTTGAAGTTTCTAAAAGTTATGTTGCCCTGTTACTATGACAACTACATCTAAACCTCCCCATTACCAGATGGATCATGCTTAAAAATATGAACTTATAGAAAGGAGTTTACCATTCATTTTCTCCATTTTTATCTCTGGAATTATGCAAAGTGTTATAAATATTTATAAGTATTTAACTTAATCAGCAATGTCTATGAAACTGATTATTCTATTAGCAGAAGCATTCAGGTACAGGGCCTGAATGGGAAGAATCATTCTGTGGGGTGGGACAAGGAAAGTATAGAGGATGAAGAAATACTTTTCTCACTGTTTCCACAGTGATAAGTGATGTTTGGTTAATAACTTAAAATCCAGAAGCCTTTCCTTCTACAAGTAAAGCAATTTTCCTACTGTTATTTTCCTTTCACTGTATAGTGCAGGTGTCCTGTCTAGATTGGCTTGAAATGTTGGTGGGTTTGCTGTTAGAAAGTCTAAACATAATTGGAAAAGAAAGAGAGTATTTGCAAATAATAAGGTAGAAAAATAACAATATGAATATGCTACATTTTTGAAAACTTGAAAATTAAAACAGGGCATCAAAATTCAGCATGAACTAAACAAATTATATTCTATACCTTTGCAGAGGACCAAATCTTATATAGATGTTATGTGATGTAATGACTGTGTGCCATTCATGTGCCCAGACAAATATTTAAGACTAATGTGCAAAACTTATGCCATTACGTGGTTACACATAATCATGATATCTACAGCCTAAGCAGGACTTGACTTATAGCCATGTTAGTCAGTGGACAGACTCCCAACAAACTATTGATATTATTGATGTAATTATGATATTTTCATCATGTCAGGTTCTTCTGGAGGACGTGGGTCAAAAACAGTGCTCACTATCACTGTTATGTATTTCAAGATTGCTCATCACTTTTTCCTCAAATATGTAGTTGGAGGCTGAACGTTTATATCTGTCAAGTCTCATCCAATACTTCCAGATACCCCTTCTAGTCTTTTGATAAATATTTGAATTATTTGATAAACACCCTAGTCATTTGATAAGTACCCTCTGGTTTTCCAGCCTCATGAACTGGCTGATTCTATCCCTGCTGCTTTGCATTAGGCTTTGCTTTATCTGTGCATAAAACACTTCCTCACCCACATAAAAGGAGTAACAGAATGCCATAAAATCTTTGTGTCTTGGATCACATCTGGCAACAACCCAGCTTTCCTTTACATTTTCCTTTCCAGATCCCTATGATACAGTTGTCCTAATATTTGATGTTCTCTTCCTTAAAGTAGTTTGTGATCAATCTTCTCAGGAGGAGCAGATAGCACAGGCAATGCTGTACCTGAAGTGCAGTAGTTTTGGGAAGGTTCCTGGACCCTCTACATCTCTGGACTGCACTAAGGCTGCTATTTCAATAAAATATAATGCTATTCAGAAGAGGTTAAGAGGATGAATTTCAAGTGAAATATAATTTCCACATCAAAGATTTCTCTCAATACAAAACCCTATTTAAAATGCATCTAAGTGTAGCTGGTGTTTGGCTCATTGTGCTGCAAAGACTTTATTTGCAGCCTATCAATTAGAAGCTCTGGTTGCAAATATTTATAGGGATTGACACTGTGCTTGAAGAGGTAAAAAATGGTTACAGTTTAATACAAGTCATCTGCACTCACAAGTGTATTATCCATGTTCAGTAGCTGGCATATATTTTTAAGTTGAATTCTATAACTGAAATGCAGTTGTTGGTTTGCAACAAATCAATAAAGACTTCATTATAGTAAATACAAAATAATTATGAAAAAATGTAGTATGAAATAAGCATTTTTTTAAAGTGCCTAATCTCTAGGTATAAACAGGGAAAATTCCAGGGGATGGGGAACAAATAAAAAAAAGAAATTCATAGAATTGTAGAATGGTTTGTGTTGGAAGGGACCTTAAAGATCATCTGTTTTTAACCCCCTGCCATGTGCAGGGAACCCTCCACTAGACCACATTGCTCAGAGATGGAGCATCCACAGCTTCTCTGGGCAACCTGTTCCAGTGCACCCTCTAAGTAAAGAATTTCTTCCTAACATCTAATCTAAATCTCTTCTCTTTCAGTTTAAAACCATTCCCTCTCATCCTGCCACTACCTGTTGATGTAAAATATCCACTCAAAACACCCCAAGAAATACTTTCAAATTCTTTCTTATGGTGAATGCCATTGTTTACTAATCATTTCACATTTATACAAGCAGAAAGTAGGAGATCATCATCAGGTTTAAACTGATATTAATCCATTGAGCTTGATGAAGCTGTATCAGATTCTGTTGTGAAACATCCCAGAACAATCCCACAGCATAGGGAATCCCATACAGATCATGAGAATGTTTTGCCAGGAAATTTTCTAGTACCAGGGGGTATGCGTGTGGGGGGGTTAAACTACTCTTTTTTTCTTTCGGAACTGCCCAAAACTCCTCAAAATGTGAAATTATAGAGCATTTATCTCCTTTGAATTTCATCCTGAAAGTGGATTTCAATGAGGATCTCTGTCCTGCAGATTCACCATAGTAAAATAAGCAGGAGCAAAATGCAGACCCATGAGGATCCAGGCTACATTAACTCTTGCCATGCTCCTGGGAAGCATTTTCATCTGGATCAAATAGTGCTTTCCCTTGCACATGGTTCAAAGGATGGCATCATGGAAGGACTGCTCTGAACAGGAGTGGGAAAGTCACCTTCTCTCAGCTTAGCCACGTTAACCACTGCACTCAGACACTGGCTTGTTTTATTTAATAATATGCACATCCTGTTCATAGATAATCCCATCAACTAGTGTGAATTTCAATGTGATTGTCAAGCTTAGAGTAAAACCTCACTTATACCAAGGGGGGTATGTGTCTTATGCACAACTTATAATTATGACATTTTATATAAATCAGTGAAGAATGCTTTAAAAAAAGACAGTGTCAACCTGGCCAACACCATTCTTGGGGAAAAAGATATGTCTGGTGTTGTTATTATAGACCTGAATTAACTTTCAGAGAATAAGATCCCTGTCTGCTTCCAGCTGTGTTCCTGCATGCATTTGACAGCAGGCTGTGTGCAGCCATGACACCCTGTCTATACTTTCCAGAGTGAGCCTGAAGTCCAAAGTGCTTTCCATATCTGATATTTACAAATTCTTACTGAATTCATCAATTGGCACCAGCTGAGGCTGCCTAGAAGGCCATCACCCTTCAGAGATGCCAGAACAACACCACAGGAATGACTGAGTTCGGAAGGGACTTGTGGAGGGTGTCTAGTCCAAATTTCCCAGCTCAAGGCAGGGACAGTCAGAGCTCATTGTTCAGAGCCATGTCCAGTTTATTTTGAGCCTCTGCAAGGATGAGCACTCTTGCTCCAGTGTTTCATGAACCTCACAGTAAAAAAGATTCTAATGCTTAAATGGAATCTCCTACATCCTGAATTGTGCCCATTGCCTCTTTTTGAGGTTCTGGGCCCCACTTAGAAGAATCTCACACTGTTTTATTTATTCCCCTCTCATCAGGTACTGTTAGAATCTGCCTGAGCTCTCTCTTCTTCAGGCTGATCAGTCCCAGCTCTCTCAGTCCCTCCTCATATGTGACGTACTCCAAGACCTTAATCATCTTTGCTTGAGAAATGTGGTGTTCCTTAACAGATGGTATTGTCCTGAGGACGGTGCATAAGCAGAAGAGACAGGGGTGTCCACAGGGGACCACAACCACCAGCTTTGCAAATCGGTGTGTTCCCTCAAGGCATGGACTACACCTTGAGGTACTCCAAATCCCAAGGAAAGGAGCATGTGAGACAACTCAGTGAGAATGTTCCAGCAGCCAGGTGCTGTGGACTAGCAATAAATATGGCCAAAGCCCTTTCCTGTACAGAAAAAGAAAATAAAATCAGTTTTTGTCACCAATTCTCGTTCTGTCATGCTCCTTATTATGCCTTGGGCTTCTTGTAAAACCAGTGGATACTTGGAAGAATCTTAGATCTCATTACTAAAGGGCAGAAGCCAAAATCTAGCACAACACCTTTTGGATAAGAAAATATGGTCTTTCACTTTAGGCTCTTATCTGTGAGTAAAGGATGATCTCACATAGCTACAGTAGGTGCCTAAGTGCTCTTTATTGTCAAGGGAAGCTACAGAAGGTAACACTGACTGCCAAATGCAGTCACGCTGGATCAGGGCTTCTGTTTACAGTTCTGCATCCTGTGAAGTTTGCAAATAGGAGAAAGAGTACCCTAGGGTACAAAATGTCTCTAAATGGCAGTGTTGTGTTGGGTTCAGTTTCTCCACTGCACAGCACACATTTCCCCAGGCTCTGCAACACAAAAGCCAACAAAAAGAAGCAGTCATTGAAGAGACAGGCCCCAGATAGGAGCGATTCCAGAGAAAGAGGCTATGGCTGTACTGTTGGTTGCCAGTGTTTCTCCCATATGCCCGACAATAGTACTAGCAATTGATGAAAAACTATACATTTCAGTATTTAAAAGAGGTTTCAGTGCTTAAAGCTCTTTCAGTACTTAAAGGAAGTTTATCAAAAAGAGAGAAAGTGATTTTTTACATGGACAGATAGTGACAGGACAAAGGGGGAATGGTTTAAACTAAGAGGAGAGATTTAGATTAGGTGTTAGGAAATTCTTTACTATAAGGATGGTGAGGCACTGGGATAGGTTTCCCAGAGAAGCTGTGGCTGCTCTATCCCTGGAAGTGTTCAAGGCGAGGTTGGATGGAGCTTTAAGCAACTTGATCTAGTGGGAAGTGTCCCTGTCCATGGAAGGGGGTTGGAATGCGATGAAGGTCCCTTCTAACTCAAACCATTCTATGATTCCATATTAAATTTCTATGTGTGTGTGTATATAATGGACTCTATCTGTTATTATTCTTTTTAAAAATTAAAGCAATTTCAAACATTCTATGGTGAAGAGACTCCAAGAAAAATGAACACAGAAATACTCAGCTACAAGTCACTAAGTTCCTCTTTATATCAATGGCATGTAATAAAGACTGAAAACATAATCCCATGACTGGATTTGAGATGCAAAGCAATACATAAGAAAATTACAAAATCAGGTGATTTATCTTAAGGAGACACACATTCTTGGTAGATTCAGTCATTTCCTCTTGTTATTTGCTTTGATGTTGAAGACACTTCTCCTAAGTTCAGGTGGATCACTACACTAAAATGACACATAGGGATGCTGAAGGCATGGATTCCAGTGGGACTATGCATATGCATACAGAGCACAGGTCATCTCTGATTTGACCAAAGGGTGACAAGCTAGAAGGGGAAAGCAAAAAGAGCTTTTTGTATTATATTTTTCAAGGTAAGTTTCTTGTATATTCTTAACATTCACTTTTGATAACTCTTTTTCTTTTAAATATGCACGTCCAAATTCTTACCTACGATCCCTTCACACAAGCACTTTGATCTTTCCTGCCCTCCCTGGAAAAGAGACCATCCTCCCTCTCTAGTTACTTGGCAACGTGAGGGAGCAGCTTCAAGGACCAGATCCTGAGCTTATTCTCCCCCATGTAGCCAGACGGATTTCAAATAAAATGCAATATTCATGTAAAAAAGAAAAGCTTGGTGAACACAGACACAGATTATGAGGTTTAAAGCTGACAGAGAAACAACAGGACGAATATTAGACCCACATATTCAAAATCTTCAGGAACTTGCAGGTTTGAGGAGGTGGCACCACCCCCATTATTCTCTTATCTGCCCTCCTTTTAAGACAGCTGCGAATCTCAGGAGTACATTGCATTCTTTTGGGTATGTTGGATTTCTTTCCACATGTTTAGCTTATCAGCTGGCCTTCTGGCAAGCAGCTAACAAATAAATGCATGATCAATAAATGGATAGGAGAAGCAATAAGTTGTGACTGGTGGCTGAAATGTAGGACAAGGAGGTTCTCTCCCTGGCTCTGTCAGAAATTTCTTGTGCATCTTTGAACAAGGATCTTGACTTCTCAGTTAATATTGCTTTACAAAGGTTACATAGTCCAGGGAGTCACTCAGGGGTCACAAACACAAGAAGATCTGGATGCCTGAAGTGTGAAATTTCACCTTTTAGGTGCCTGGCACAAACTCCAGGTCCCTGAAGGACTGTCTAAGCATGAACCCCCTGAATTGGGAGACATATAAAACCTGCCAGTACAAATGTCAAACACAGATATCCTTGTGAAAACATGTTCTCCTCCACCTTTTAGGCACCAGTCAGGATTTCAGGGAGATACTTCGCTCGTGCAAAGCCAGGAATCCCCTCCAAGGATAGGCAAACATGACCACCTGCTCTGTTTTGTTTGACAGTCTTCAGAAGAGCTGTGATATTGGAGGTGGTGTCACTAGCTAGCTTTGAGGGAAAAGAGAGTTCATCCAGAGTACTGAAGACACTTTTCTTTCCTTAGCCTCAGGGAATTGTCAGCCAAGTACTGTAAATATCAGGCTGGCAGCCATGATAAAAGGGTGACAAAATCTTATGCCTTTTTTTTTTTTTTTTTGCTCTGAGATCCAGCAGATGAATGCTTATAATATGTGTTTAGGAAAAACCTGGAAAGAAGTCATCCAAAGTTTCCCTCTCCAAGCAGGGAAAGACCCCGTGAATGAGATTACGAAACTATCTTATTTTCTTTTCTTACTGTATCTCTCCTTTCTGAAAACTGTTTTGTATAAAACAGTGCAGCTACACTAGAAAACATGGATCATATTTGCAGCCTGGCCCCTCAGCCTTAAGATCCCAGACTGAAAGCAACAAAATACAAGTAATTTGAACTGAGCAATTTCAAATACTGTGGATACCTACACTGATTAATTAGGCTGCTTGTGTGCAATAACTTACAAAAGTATCTTTTCATTCCTTCTAATAAAAGCAGAGCAGATGAGAGACACATCTGCTTTCCTTAAATCTGTTTTGAATGATGGATGTTGAGCAAAGGTCCGCCTAGGAGAACAATATTCCAACTGAACATTGTACTCTCTAAAAGCATTACCTCAGAGCATTGATTTTTAACTAATGGCATCACTTCAGAAAGATAATTATAACCACATATTCAACATATTCTGCACTGGAACATGATGTTTGACATTTTGATACATCTGGGTATACATATAGCTCTTTTTAAAGAGAGAAATAGTTATCTCATCTGTTTTTTCTCCTCAACATCTTTCAGTTTGAAATTGTATTGTGAGACATTCCCATAATATCAGAAAGATATTTGAAAAAAAAATGCTAAAACCTAGATATGAAAGGACTTTGCAATTCTGCTATGCAGTCAACAGTGGTAGTTTATGAAGTTCAGAAGTACTTTAACCTTGCAGCAGAAAGAAAAGTTCTTCATCTCCTTTGCTTCCATCACAGAGAAACTTTGTTTTAAGCACAGGCAAAACATATTGATAAGCAACCCCTACAACAGAAAGTAGTACAGTCTGCTTATGTACTAGGAGAAAGCAAGCAAGCAACAGGAAAGATAATAAACCCATATCAAGCTGAGACATGGAAAAATGAAGTGATCTGCCTGAGGTCTCAGAGGAATCCCTGTTGCATTACAGAGAGAAACCACATCATGATACCCTAACAGACATTTAGCACAGGTCAAAAGTGTCAGTTTCTCCTAAACACCTATAACGAGGCAATGTGACTCATCTGTTGACATTCACATCAAAGAAAGACAAAACTAGGCCAAATGACTCTTAAGACTGAAACCAGCTTGATGGCCTGTGTCTCAAGGTGACCTCTTCCCAAAGGCTGGTTCTTTTCCTGCTGCACTTCAGGGGGATCTGAGCCAGGAACGTGTGTACCACAACTGTGTCAAAGGACCAGAACACCAAATTCTGCATTCTGTTTGAAAAAGCAGAAAAGAAATCTCAAATTGCATAATTCTAACCTTTTTTGCCCCCATAACAATTTAAAGACTGCTAAGCATTCTCACAGACACAAACATCAGTGTCAACTGTCAAGCTACAATAGCAGAAGCTCATGTCATTTAATTTACTTAAAATATTTTAAGTGAAAACCTAGACTTTCTATGTCATCACTGGGGTATATGTAGAATAATTGGGCACACTTAAATTAAATAGCAATAATTCTTCACTGACTACATAAGGGCTGCAGATTCCTAATTTCTAGTTTAGGTTTAGCAGTTAGATGACTGGCAAACACACTCACAATACCCCACCTCATTTTTCCTGGGAGAAAAGAAGCAGAATTCTGAATAAGTCAACTGTTTCCTTTCACCTTATTACATCTTTGGTGTTGCTGAAATACAAACAGAGTTCAATTTTAAAATTTCAAGATGGACTAGGAAGGAAGGAAAAAATCTTTAAGAACAGAACAAGTACCAAATTCCCACCAAGTACATCATCCATTTTATTTCCTCTACTGAAACTAAATATGACCAAGGAGACAAAGTTGTCCCTATTTTTCTCAATGTTGTTCTGTTTCTTTAGCCAAGTAAAAGGGCATATTGACAGTCAAAGCCATTACCCTATTCAGCACTCCCCATACTAAATGCTCCAGTCTTCATGTGAATTATTTATGTTGCTGACATTGGTTATGTTTTCCTGTTAGTTTACGAAGACCTGAAACACATTAACAAGTTCATATTATGATACTAAGTCATATGATACTTATTATACTTAGGTCTAGCTGCTTTGCATGGCTACAGTTTCTAAAACATCACAGAGTAAGATTTCAACTAGGTATAACCCAAAAAAAAAAAAAAAAAAAAAGAAAATGAGGGATTTTCTTTTTCTATTTTATCGTATTGTTTCTTTTTCAGATATTCGTGTCCCTGGTCATGAATCCTAATCATGATATAGCTTAAAAAGTGACACAGAACGTGGTATGCACTGAAATCAGTTTCTAGCATCCAACAGTGGCTCACTATTAATTTCCATGGTTAAAAAACAAGCCTGAAGGCTCCAGGAATTCCTATGCTGCTTCCCAAATAGCTTTTTTAACCCATTTCCTTCTATACCCATAGCAACTCCAATATATACTCCAGTTAAAGCAATGTTGAGTTTAAAGCTCAGTACTAATGCAAAAATGAACTGATGTGGAAAAAAGCTGTACTGATTCTACAAGACTGATACAAACACACCTCATCTGAACAAAATTTCAAAAGAGAAAGAAATCTTTAGCACTTTCCTATGTTTGATATTTGGAGTAAAATTTAAACATGTTTTTTAATTGCTAGATTCAGAAAGTAGTGTTCAGTTTAATAAAAGTTAAACCCTAGGAGGTCTCTGTTTTCCCTTAATAATGGATGGGTACAAGTTAATAAAACAAAAATTCTTGATTGTACAAGGATATGTGCTTACCACACAGATATAAGATAAGATAGAGATGTTCTGGGCAAAGAGGAAAAGGATGCCAAAGAGCTTTTAGCCTTCAGTTGTGAGCTCCTGAATTTGCAGTCACATGAGCATCCAGCATTCTCATTTAGATCAGGGCTTTGATAATCTTGATGTTGTGTGGAGTGTTTAGAAGAATTGATTTCATGTAACCTGTTGTGGTTCAACCCAGTAGGCAGATAAGCCACTCACAGCCCCTTCTCATTGCTCCCAGTTGAATGGGAGAGAGAATTGGAAGGGTAAAAATGAGAAAACACTGAGGCAAAGCTGAGGCAAAGCTTTAATAAAAGAAACAACTACACAAGCAAACAAAGCATGCTGAGCAAGAGGCCACATGATTTGGAATACCCCTTAGGTCAGTTGGGGTCAGTTTTCCCAGCTGTGTCCCCTCCCAATGCCTTGTGCACCCCTAACTCTTCACTGATGGGGTGGTGTGAGGAGCAGAAAAGGTCTTGACACTGTGCAAGCTCTGCTCAATAATAATGAAAAATCCCCGAATTATCCATGCTATTTTGGTCTCAAATCCAAACCATAGAACCATACAGACTGCTATGAAGAAAATTAACTCTATCCCAGGCAAAAGCAGTATACTGTGCATGTAGCTTCTGAGGACAGAGACATGGGCTTTGGCTTTAGGGCACACAGCCAGCTGGTTCTGTCTTCTTCCCAAACAGCATGCTATTTCCCTTGATATAGAGTATGAAGATAATACTTTCCATGATCTCTAGGAAATACAAGATATATAAATGGTACATTAACTAGCCTATCCAATCCAGCCACTCTCTCCTGAAACAGGAATTTCCTCTCTTACTGCCTTTTTGAAATAAGGGGGAAAGCTCCTTCAGTTTGAAGTTAATGATAAGGCATTTGGAACATTTCCAGTAGCAAAGCTCTCTCATACGGCGCCTGAAGTTTAAATGTGACTTTGGAGAAAATGTTTAAGATAAATAATAATTCTTTAAAACATAGTTATTTATATGGCAGTTTGTTTAGGCACAACACAGTAAGGTTGTAATCATAATTAAAACATTCAGCCATTTCAATACCCTTATATTGTCAAGGGACTGATTTATAGGGAGTTGTTTATAAAACTTCATAAGGAGCCCCAAAGAAACAAATGATGTCTTCAAGAACTGGTAAGCAAGAGCAATGCTTTAAAAAAAGCAGTATCTACACTACTCATAATTTAAAGTATTACAGAATTACAGAATGGTTTGTGTTGGATGGGACCTTAAAGCTCATCTAGTTCTAAACCCCCTGCCAAGGGTAGAGACACCTTCCACTAGATCAGGTTGCTTCAAGCTCCATCCAATTTGGCCTCGAACACTTTCAGGAATGGGGTAGCCACATCATCTCTGGGGAACATGTGCCAGTGCCTCACCACCCTCACAGTCAAGAATTTCTTCCTAATATCCAGTCTAAATCTGCTATCTTTCAGATTAAAGCCATTCCCCTAAAAATAACACATATATAAGAAACAGTCTGAACTCCTATCAGTTTTGTTATACTT
Organism: Acanthisitta chloris; assembly: GCF_000695815.1. Lineage (NCBI taxonomy): Eukaryota > Metazoa > Chordata > Aves > Passeriformes > Acanthisittidae > Acanthisitta > Acanthisitta chloris. The sequence continues at coordinate 177,578 of NW_008691937.1, forward strand.
AAAGAAGTCTCAGAACACGTTCATAGCACAAAAAGAGTAAAATCTCTGAATTTTAAAGACATTCCAGGGCTTCCTGGAATAAAGAATAAAGACAGCTATCACAGAGTGGCACCTGCATTAACAAATTTCTTAAGCTAATGAGACTACCAACACCATCCATAAAGGAGTTATGCCAGTAAAAGATGAAAGCAGGGAATACCTTTTTCTTCTCTTCAGCCTCTAAAGGAAAGTTCCATCCCCAAACTTCAGTATTATTCTCATAATTTCTTAGTCTATTCATCCCCTCAGGTCTTTTAAGGAAAGAAGTAGTGACCAGGATACAAAGAATGAAGGATCCTCAAAGTAGGACTGAAAAGAAACAGCAAAAGAGCAGACTGCCAGTTTCCCAATTGTTGTCATTACTAAAACTTCAGTATCAAAGGCAAAACAGGCAAAGGTATGAGGATTACCCTCTTAAAAAATCTCAAATTAATTCAGTTTTGTCAGATTTTAATGGGATCCTGAAAAAATATTTATAGTTTTAAACAGGAACAACTTCTCTCATTAAATACCAAAGTGGGTTTGCATATAAATTTCCACAGGAAAAAAAGAAATAATTAAACTTAGTTAAAATGAGCAATATTTACATTCTTGCTGTTCAATATATTGTGCATCTCAAGAGAGTTCTTTACAAGATGTCTGTGTAGCAAATGAATTTATATGCTTTCTTTGATTTCATGTTGCTGATTTAAATACATACTTTTTCCATGTATATACTCTTTTTTTTCCATTTTTAACTGCTTAGGTTATCTCTGATTAAAAACAAAAAAAAGATTACAACCAGGACATATCTAGCCATGAGCACCTGGCCATTTCCACAAATGTATGGATTATGAATTATTTGCGATAACCTAAAGTTGATTTTTTTTCACTTTGAATATGACAACTTTAGCTTTAATTAGAAACCAGTATTCATCCTAGTAAGGAATTAAATATGAACTGTGTGTGTTTGAGGAAGAAAGACATGAAAATATTTCAACTGATGAAAACCACTTTCATATTTAGTTTAATTTTTCCTTTCTCATTTTATTTCTTCTTTAATAAGACAAGGATTTAGCAGTATTGTGATTGTTCTGCTTCACCTTCATTATCCTGCTGTTTAACATAGGGTGGAGAATCCATATTGATAAACAGACTCTTAGGCAATATCAAACTGCTTCTTGCATGAATTTCAGTCACATTATTGCCAAGTTTTCAAGGAAAAATCCATGTTTTCTTTGATTTGACCTTTAAAGTGTCATTCAGTCCTTTAGTTCCATCATTTGTTACACCAACACTGATTCAGTGAACCAAGTCATCACAAAAGTGCCCTTGATTTCAAAGCTCAGAGTACCCAGCAATGCAAATTAATCACAAAAGCAAGAAAAAAAAAGATATACATTCTCTTAAAACCACATTGAACTGCATACCACGAGTAATGATCTTGGAATTTTGCCTTTTAAAAATGATATTATTCAAAAGCTCTTGCCTCTGCTTCTGCAATCCCCTGTGAGAAAATGGAATACAAAATTTAAAAAAAATCTGGAAAGATTTGTTACTGATTATCTGAATAGTCCTGACCCTGTGTGGGTACCATGCATAATAGACCTTGATACAGGGATCAAGCTAGTTGCTCTGAAGGGCTCTAACAGTTATCACATATTGACCTTACCAATTACTAATGGAAATTTTCTCCAGTCTCAGTGCTTTCTTAAAAGAAAGGAGCTCACACAGGGCATCATTATACTGTGCTACTGGCTAGCTGGGAGATGCTGAAGATGCCAAGCTTTCCTTCCTGCAGTAGGGCTGGGAAGCAGAGGAGGCTAGCGTGGGGTTAGAAGAGACAACAAGGCTGTTGGAGAAGAGTTTAGCCTAGGCACTGCCCTTAAAAGCAGGGGGCAAAGTCTCTGAGGGTTTTCACTGACATGAGCCTTCAAAAAACAAAAACTCAGCCAAAGGGGAATAGCAAAGAACTACAAAGAATCAGGGAATTGCTGAGGTTGGAAAAGACCTTTAAGATAATCAAGTCCAACTGTTAACCCAGCACCACCACCATGTTCACCACTAAACCATGTCTTTAAGTGCCACATCAGCATGTTTTTGAACATTTCCACTGATAGCGATTCCATCACTTCCCTGGTCAGCCTGTTCCAGTGTTTTACAACCCTTTCTGTGAAGAATATTTTCCTAATTGCCAACCTAAACCTACCCTGGCATCTCCTCTCATCCTGTCACTTGTTACCTGGGAGGAGAGACTGACACCCACCTACCTCACTGCAACCTCCTTTCAGATAATTAATGAAGAATATATAGCTCCTAGAGACTCTACAACTGAACCTGCTTTACTTTTGATGGAGTTTTATCCAAGTCACAAAGCTGCATTATTATACTAGTATCAAGCCACACAACCTTAAATTACAGCTGTCTGCAGTCCTTCAGTAAAACTGATTATGAAGGATCCTGACTGATGAAGCTTTGCTTACAAAGTTTCTAATAAACAATATGCACCTCCTTTGAAATGCAAAATGCAGAGTCTGAAATATGCTTCTGAAAACAACAAGCAGTTGTTTAGCTCTAGTGTATCTAAAATGAAAATAAATCCTACCAAAGATCAACTTCTCTCTTATATACTCATTCTTTTGATAACTAATGACAATTTTTATTCCATAAAAGAGTTTTTATCTCCTACACTTACATTTAACTGAGGACTATGTATGTAGAACAAAATGCCTGGGATCTACTATACCATCATAAGGAAAATGAGAGGAGAAAGAGAGTTCGTAGTTCAACGTCTCCTGTGCTTTTAAATGACTGACTGACACCTTTTCATGCAGTAATAGCACTGCAGTGGAAAGAGTTCTTTAGCAGTTCAATCTGTTCTCTTCAAAAAGATTAACTGTTGCTTCTTTCACAATGAGACAGGTTTTTTCTTGAAATAGCAAAGATGGCAATTATTTCTGTAAAACCTCCTGTATTTTATGCACACACATTTTTTCAGTTGCTTGAGCTGGACTGTCAGATGTAAGAAATTCTGCAAATGTAATGGATCATAAAATTACTCTATTATTTCTAAGAACAAAACTCTTCATTTCTGTTGCTAAGCAAATGGAAAAGAAGAACAAGGTGGCAGCTGCAGGAGCAATAAGAACATTGGAGTGTTCAAGGCCAGGTTGGATGGGGCTTGGAGCAACCTGGTCTAGTGGAAGATGTCCCTGCCCATGGCAGAGGGGTTGGAACTAGATGATCTTTAAGGTACCTTCCAACCCAAATCATTCTGTGGTTCTATGATACCACTGTACTGTTCTAGTCATGCTTGTACATTATTTGATCGTTAGAAAACATGCAAGTTGTAGTTTTTTTCCAATATTAACCCCTTGTTAAAATGCTACATTTTGCAAGCAGAAAAGACTTTGTATAATTTTGCATATTAATTTATCTTTCAACTGTGAAAATACTGAAATTTTTTTCTTAAAAAATAGATTTCTGATATCTCCAGTTACAAAAATATCAAAATATTTTCAGTAGTTTTTCACTTCTACAAATATAAAGTGGGAATAATCCATATGCTCCTTAATTTTTTTTAAGAAAGCAATGAAGTCACATGAGAAATTTTGGAAAATTGGGAAAAAACCCTGTTGACAGTATAATAACATTCATAGCTAATAAGTATTTTTTTAGTTATAGCTAATTTTAAAAAAAATCTAATGCATCTCAAACTTTTAGACACAGAATTCTTTTAGACAGAATTTTTTAAAAGTGGAAAAACACAAATGCAACAGCAACAAAACTAATTGTGATTTGATCTTGAAGGTAATATAAAGAAATATTTCATTCCTTGTATTTGCCGAAATAGAATTCATACAGTTTGAATAATGCAGACATTGGGGCAGGCCTGTAAAAAGAGACCATCTCACAGTAGAAAAATAGAAGGAACTAGGAAGGGACTTAAGTACACTAACTCTCTATTAGGTGACTTTACAGATATGAGTAATTTATTGAGCAGTCTAACCGAACGTCATAGAATCACAAAATGGCTTGGGTTGGAAGAGACTTTAAAGACCATCTAGTTCCAACCTTCTGCCATGTGCAGGGACACCTTCCACTACAGACCAGGTTGCTCAAAGGCCCATACAGCCTGATCTGGGACACTTCCAGGGATGGAGCAGCTACAGGTTCTTTGGGCAAACTGTGCCAGTGCCTCACCACCCTGTAGTAAAGAATTTCTTCCTAATATCTAATCTAAACTTGCCCTCTGTCAGTTTGAAGCCATTTCCCCTTGTCCTGCCCTGCCACTCCCTTGTCCAAAGTCGCTCTCCAGCCTCTTGCTGCCCTTTTAGGTACTGGAAGGTGCTAGCAGGTCTCTCTGAAACCTTCTCTTCTCCAGACCCAACTCTTTCAGCCTGTCCAAACACTCTCAGACTGACCAAACACTTGAATATAGACTTGTGCTGTGAGAAACTGAGGTCTAATACTTGTAGAATTTACTGTACCATTGCAATTTCAAATGCAAAGGTAGAAAAAATATTTTTCTGCTATTAAAAAACCCTCAACCAGATTGTAGAATTATACTACATAGTACTTAGGCTGAAACCCAAAATAAAATTAATTCTTACTGTGCCTTTGAAGGGTTTCATGAAATTTCTAGAAAAATATTGTCATGAAACATATTTCTGTGGATAACCATCATTAAACAATGCCTTGTAACAATGCTGACACAGTAAGAAAAATTATGCATCTCTGGAATGACTCTCAAAACTAGATATTATTCCTTTTTTTCCCTATGATTGCCTTCTTATCTACCCAAAAGACACAGAGAACTGCAGAGATGCTGAGATGCTCACCCTTATAAGGCTTTGCATATTCTAAAGGACATGCCCTAACTTCATTTCAGACATCTCTGTGCTCCTGTAATACACTAAATATAGTGAGGGACCTTCAGGTTGGTTTAAAATAGAGAAAATTATGTCCCTGAAAGTACATTATGCTAAATAAAACACAATTACCAACACTTTTTGTTTACTTAGGTGCAAACTACATGAATTCAGTATGTGACAGCTGTTATGAAGTACTATTTCTGTAGCTGTAACCAAAAACATGCTTAGGAGGTCTAACAAGGAGCAGTCTGCACACTCTTAATACACTACGGGATGAGACGACCATCAGTGGTGAATTCTATGAACTTCTGCATTCTGCCTCCAAAATCCCTGAAACTTCAGGCTAGCCTTGCTGCCTTTTGAACATGTTGTGCATTTTAAGAATTTTTGTCTTTCCTCTGAAACAAATCATATTGACACATTCTAGAAAACTACATCATGTTTTTACATAGAATCATAGAATATCCAGAGTTGGAAGGGACCCACAAGGATCATCAAAGTCCAATTCCTGGCCCTGCACAGGACAACCCCAAGAATCACACCAAGTGCCTGAGAGCAGGTTTTGGGGGTTTTTGCAGTTTGCAAAATTCATTGCCATTATGTGAAACCTGCAATTCAGCCTTGCATTACCTACAGCAGGTGGTCTGCAATGTTTTGAAAACCTTAGAATGCCTGGAGTTTTGAACAAAATAGGTGCCTTTCTCTTGAATTTGTTGTATATATGTTTTTTATTGAATTTATACACAGACAGAAATGTTCCCTTGTGCATAGGCAAATGCTTTGATCCATCAGGCTTCAGCCTTTGATTAAAAGCTTTGGGAATTTGCAGGTGTTCAATTAGTCACCAGAGGGAGCCCATATTATTTCATAAACACAATAACAACAGAGCAAGAAGAAGATGAGGGAGAAAAATCTTCAGGGTGACAGAGCAAAGCAATGGCTGCATTTCACACAAATGCTCATGTTCCCCTCTGCTCCTTGACAATCAAACAGTGCAGGGTGGAGTTTTCAGCAACTTTATATTTTATGAAGTAAATTTTGAGGAGGATGAGCACAAGCCTGTTTTTCTTGGGCTATCAATGATCTTTTTCATTTGCTGATGTACTAAAGGGTGCTGCCAAGGAATCCACTTTACAGACATATGACAATATAGGTCAGATGCTGGAACAGCAAAATCCCAATTATCACAAAGCCACTTTCATGTGACCAAGTATGTCTGGATAATCAAAGACAATAGAAAGAAACATGAGATTAGACACCTTGTCTAATCTACTATAAAATGATGTTGGGATCATGCAAGATTTTATAAATGGCATTTTCAAGGGGATTTTTCTCATGGCAATACCCCCTATTATGTGGGAAACACAGCTTTCTGGGAATTGCCAGGAGGATTTTGTTACTTCCTGTACTAAGCAGTAACCCTCTCAACCCCTAGTTTCTGATTTCCTTCCTCACCTTATCAACAAAAAGAATATTTGACTAGAAGTGGTATTTTCTATGTGTGCTATATGTCCAACAAATCACTGATTCTATTTGAATATCTTCTTGAGGTATTTATTGCCACAAATGCATCACATTTCACTTAGCTGTATTTGCTGTTAATATTCTCTGTAGAGAATGCTCTATTTTGCTAATAAAGTGAAAGGGCAAAAAAGAAAGAGAATTTAGCACATTTTGAAGTCTTATATATAGGACTACAATGGTAAAATAACTATGCTCTGGAATTCACTCGAAGTTTTTATATTAGTATCTTATCTCTTTCATATGGTATGACTGACATTCCAATCAGTCTTTGACAGAACTCTGGCAGTGTTAAAGCCTATATGAATTTTCCTACATTCACATATTAATTCTCCAGCAGACATCTACAAATGATCACAGTATTCCAGAAGTCTTTGTTTTTTAAGAGTGATTCATTGCTAGTCGAGCTGTCTTCCTGCCTAACAGAAGCTATTGCCCTCTCTGTGCCTTCACCCCTTAATTGCAAGGCAATTAAATTCCCCACTGTTTGCAGTATCTGTGTCCAGAATGAGTCATCTTATCACATCACCTGTTTTTTTTCTCTGTTTTGCTATGTGCTTAAAAAGGTATAGCTGTCCCCATGGAGCTGGAGATTTCTTCCTTAACTGTTATTTTTCTAACCTTTATACCTTAGTTGGTCAGGGTTTTCTTGCATCTTTGCATGAAATATAAAATAAAACAAAATTTCTGGGTTTTGCTACAATGCCATAATTTTGGGATGTATCCAGTGACACCACGTGTAAAGGATAAAGTATGTCTCTGCCTGATAAGCACAGATTTTAAGAAAAAATATTCCATCTCCCACAAGGCTGGTACAGAATACCCAGCATTTAATTTTAGATAGGATCTCAAGCGTTTGAAGAAACATTATTGCATGCTAAGAATGACATGATTTGAAATGTCTTGTGTGTGATGTGTAAACCCAGCTACAGGTGCCATCACAGTGACTATAAACTGGCTTTAACCAAGTGGGCTTCAGAGCACTGCTTTGTAACCAGCACTAAACTGAAAACACATGATTCCTTTGACAGTATGAACAGGCAGAGACTTTGTTTTTGGTTCTGATGGTGTCTTTGCACTTGATCAGTTTCTGGTCTGCTTTGATACCAGGTTTTACTGATAGACCTGATGACAGAGGTATTAGCAGGATGACCAAGCAAAGAACAATTAGGTTTCTACCTGTGGCCTGCACTCTGTCTCCTTACATTAGAGGTGGGACACAAGGATGTAATAAGGACTTGCACTGCAATAAGGACTTGATTTACTTTTATCCAAGCCAGGGGTTTTCCTTATCATTCAGTGAAAAGAAAATCCCCTTTTCTCAGACTAGTGTGTCTGGATTCAAATATGAAAGTACCAAAGAAGGGCCATAGGCAGAAAAGAGCTTCTCTTGTTCAGACCACTGAATTTCAGGGGTTAGAATGTACCTTACAGATCATCTAGTCCCAACCCTGCCTGCCCTGGGTAGGGACACCTTCCACTAGACCAGGTTGCTCAAGGCCTCATCCAGCCTGGTTTTGAACACTGCCAGGGTTGGAGCAGCCAACACTTACCTGGCCAACCTGTTTTGGCTTTTTTCTTCCTGAGGAGTCTCCTGCACTGTCTTCTCTGCAATGAGATGCTCAAGGCAGGATTATATGTGATTCCTTAAAAGGTTTTGGCTTACTAGAGTTTGTGACCTTCCTGTGGTCTCTGCAATTGTGCTGCACAGGCTTATTATTTTTAATAGAAAAAGCACTGTACAGGAGCCTTCACTTTTGCCTTAGGCTTTTATAATCTTTGTGTTAATGTATTTATTTGAAAGCTAAACATTCTTGGCCACCATATGTGTTGATGTATGTGTTTTAGGTTTTTTTATTTATATGCAATGTAAATACACTATAAGAACCAGCCCATCCCTGAAGTACTCTCAGCCCATTTTGAGAAGAGCTGTCTGGGAGAGCAACCAGATGAAGTTACATGCCAATAGTGGAAGTGTAGAGGCAGAGGCAGAAATAAAAGCTAGATTTTCTTAATTGTCCCTGCGTTGGGCCATATCACCTTTTTTGAGTGATCCCCAACCTCTGAAATATTTGCTTTTCCTAAGCTTTTCTTATATTATTCTAAGTTTTGCAAAAGAATGAACACATTGATTTGTCTGAAAACAATTCAAACCAATTTTCAAGCCCCTTGATTCCTATTCCAGCATACCACCAGATCCTAAGCTGTCCCCTTCTCCCACTAAAGCTGCGGGAGCAGGGAGGGGGAGAAAATTCTCGAATTCATTATTTTTTTCTTAAATCATGTAATTAATAGCTTGTACATTGAAAACTCAGCCAGACTTACACTCCACAGTCCCATCAGTTAATGCAGTTTATGTATCTCCATTAGCATGCTTGCTCACTCAGCAACCTTCCACCATATTTCCCTTAGCATCAAGTATATTGCCAACCTTTGCCAGGATACCCCTGAATTAAGGTTATTAGCTGCCCTTGCTGTTTCTTCTAAAATTCTTTGGCTTTAGAATCTCCTAATCAAATGCTTAAAAGTTATTTCATTGCAGTCTTCTGTGATGATATTTGCTTCTTTTAAATATACTTTCCCTTTCCTGAATAGTCAGCACATCTCCATCCATGGCAATATATACTACTAAGAGTGCCAGTGTCCAAACTTTGCAGCACTTTTGAGGGTTCCACAAGACAATAAATTGAATATAACAGAGTATGTGAACTCCTGCAACTTCTGGCTATATATATTATAATGAAGTGGGAGATGTGCTGATTATCACATAATACAGATGCATTATGTACAAAATAGGCACCAAGAGGAAAGAACGTGCTTTGGTTTTATCACTCACAATTATGAGAAGGAAAGGACCCAAGTATGTATAATTATAAACTGCAAATGTCATGCCTCCTCCCCCTCTTTCCATCATCCAGAAAAATCAGCACATTAAGGAGGAAGTAATGCCCTGGGTCTTGCCTATTAGCCTCACAAAATCAAAGAACAAAAACCTCACAACTACTGTGTGCAGTAAAAGAGCTTTTATATCTTCAAGTTAAGTTCTGATTCTAGTTCTCATGGGACTTCAGAAAAGAAGAAATAGAATTATCTAGCAAAGGATGAATGCCCACCTGTAGTCAAAAGCAGTTGCTTCAAAATTAAATACAAGAAACACAAAACAAAGTTTAAGGGACTGAATTGAGCAAAGCAGCTTTCTTGACTTTGATAAAAAATCCTCAGATTTCAATTAAACCGCTTTTAACAAGACCCAAAAGGTGTAAAACTCATGGCTTTTCCATCTCATTCCTGTTTCCTTCCTACAGCATCACTTTCTACATGTGTAAAATCAAGAAGTGGTGATTTCCAGAGAGGATGGCCTTTTAAAGCTGCCACTGATTTAATCTAAAAACACCTCCAATGTACTATAAGCTCAGTCTCCACCCCTGAACACAATCTTTAGACAGGATGTTTGAGGTGTGTCCTTTTCTTATGCTACTGCTTTAATTATTTCAGGTTTTTTCCCAAAAGGAGGTGGAAATCCATGTATACACATCTGTGTTGATAACCTGCTGGTAAAGATGTAGTTCACTTGCCTGTTCATTCTCAGCTACTCAAACTGCCATGCTCTGTTTTCTTCTTCATTTTCTTATAAATTTTGTCCTATTTTTGCCTTCTAATGTATTTTAAAAATCTTTTATGTTTATCTTAATATTCTTCAGCGGTACTGCTTCATTATGCCCATTTGTAATGTCAATGCCCTCTTTATAGTCCCTCTGTTTCTTCACATAAATTTCTAACAATACTGCAGATCTTTTCTTTCCTATAATTTTTAAAGCTCTGTTTTGCTTTCATTTAACTTTAAAGACATATCAGTCACCCACACTGAAGTTTAATACCTGGTTTTACATGACAGCACATTCTCCTTCAAAGCTTGCTCTACCACCACTAACATTTAGATTTGTCAACATCATCTCTTTCTAATAAGAAATGCCTGTTTATATCATTCATTAAGAAGTCTTAACTGTGCGGGTGGTGAGGCACTGGCACAGGTTGCCCAGAGAAGCTGTAGCTGCCCCATCCCTGGAAGTGTTCAAGGCCAGGTTGGATGTGGTTTTGACCACCCTGGTCTAGTGGAAGGTGTCCCTGCTCATGGCAGGAGGTTGGAACTAGATGGTCTTTGAAGTCCATTCCAACCCAAATTATTCTATGATTCTATGATAATGGTATTAAATGTGACCCTTTACGTTTAATTAACCTATGTTTGTATTCAAAATTAATATTGAAACTGAAATCAATAATTTATAATCAATAATTACTATCATCATTGTTTTTGGGGTTTTTTTTTTGAAAGAGTCTCTAAGAGTCAATTACTTCATGACAGCCTGTTCATTTGACATTACAGATGTTATCTGCTTTCAGGTATGTCTTGAACATGGTGTTTTTTCCCTTTTATCCCTTGATCCTTAGATGCTACAATTCATTTGCAGTAAATTTAAATTGTTACTGTCATTTTAGATCTTCAAGAACATCTTGCCACCTTGGATTGAAGGATGATGAATATTTTCAATATCCAATAAATCAGCCCAAACCCCTTCTGAAAATTCTCTAACAGAGCTGCAGAATCTATGATTCATTTATCTCCCTCTTTTCCTTTCATTACTATCCTAGAGAATTTAAGGAGAATTGAATGTTGATTAAGGTACAACAAATCAAAAAATCCAAGTATTTCTAGCAGAAATTATCAAATATCTCAGTGGCAAAAATCAGCATAATTTCACAGAAGCAGTGCTGATAAATAGATTTATACTGGCTGAAGATGCAGTTTCATGTTTGTAGAGAGGTTAGTAAGCAATGAAACACATTGAATTGCACACATGCCTTGCTGGGTGTTTGGCTTATTTCTTCACTAACGTTTGAGGCTGTTGACCAATTCCACCCAAATCTAATCGACAATTTAGAGTCTTCAAATAAAATTACATTCTATACATCCTTTATTTTTTTCATCCCTTTCAAATTAAGAAGTTAGATAGAGCAGAACTAGCCTATTGATTCCTCTTGTAAGGATGAAGTTGAGCTCAAACCTTTTTAGACCACAGGGTATGTACTTTCACATGGGACATTATGACCAGCAAAAGAAAGATTTACCTGAAATACCTGAGGCTTACTGGACAGCTCAGACACAAAGGAACACAAATCCAGGCTTTATTAGACCCATGTCTTGCATAAAATTTGCATAATCTAATGGTCATGTAAATGTAATGTCCTTTGTCTTAGGGTGCAAAATGGTTAAAATTCTTAAACTTATATTTCAAAGAGCTACAGCTGCTAATGAATCAGTGAGTGCTCAAATTCCTTGGATTCAGGCCCCAAGGACCCTGAATTGGGTGCTCACAAGATGAACAGAAATAAATTCTCCCAGGCAACTAGCACAAGGATAAAAGCACACAGCCTCAAGTTGCACCATGTGGGACATAAGGAAGAATTTCTTCATGGAAATGGATGTCAAGCATTGGGATGGACTGCCCAGGGAGGTGGTGGAGCCACCATCCCTGGACTTGTTCAGCAAATGACTGGATGTGGCACTTAGACCAGTGTTCTGGGCTAGTTGACAAGGTGGCAATAGGTCAAAGGTTGGACTCGATGATCTTGGTGGAGTTTTCCAACCCAAATGATTCTGTCATTCTGTAATTACATGGTGCATTTTTATCCTATTTTGACTGGAACACTATCTGCATATTTCAGAATACAATTTCAACTAAGCTCTTCTGTAGCAATGTGCAAAATGATTTTTCCACACTTAAAGTATTTACAGTACTAATAAAGAAGAAAGCATATTTGATGAGAGAGCCTTGCAAAGAGTCATTGAACACACATCTCCAATTTGGGTTTTTGATGCTTTCCCACAGTGTTAGCAAAGGCCCTCGAACAAACTCTCAGAAGAAACACATTATTACAGCTTCATTCAACTGAAACTACAACAATTCACAGGAGCCTCCTTCTGCACAGAATACACACCAGGGAAAGAAGAACAGGAACAGAAATCAGAGCTCTAAGAACACCAGCAGAGTGGAAATAATACATACATTGCAAATGTGGTAGGGTTTTTCAAGAGAAATTAATTAAAAGCTGTAAAACTTAGATTTTGATGTCCTGAGAAAAGCTGCTGTGTGGAAAATACCTGTTCTAAATTAGGATGAGATGTGTTGCAGGACTTCTGCTTTTTTTATACTATTTCTTGTGATACAATTTTAACTGTGGATCTTTTGCTATGATGTGTCATGTCAAGGTATTTCACAGCAGTAAGACATCACTTCAGGGTATGCTAATCATGTAACATTGGCACAAAGTTAAAATGATTCTATCTTTTCTCTTAGTACACAGTTCATTAGAACTCTTATGAAAGGAGGGGTTGGTGTTCCCAAAGCTTTGGCAGAGAGAGAAAATGACTATTTGTCCTGACTACAGGTTGCCCAATGCCTTGTTGAATAACTAATCTGGGATAATAAACACAATAGCAATGGCAAGAGAAAGCATCTCACAATGCCTTGAGTCCAGAGTCTTTACAATACTACTCGGCACTTCTCCTTAATCACTTTTAAGATCACAGAATCATAAAATCATTTAGGCTAGAAAAGATTCTTGAGATCACTGAGTTCAACTATTAGGCAGCACTGCCAAGTCTACCACTAAACCATGTCCCTAAGTGCAACATTTCTATGAAACCATGTGAAATAAAACAAAATCTCATAAACAGACCTTTTTCAATAACTACATTAAGATTAGCAAATTGGTAAGTATTTAAATATCCTCACAGAGATATTTAGTTCAGCTCAGCACAAACATTGTCTTGCCAATAATTCCACTTTTGGTGGCAAATTACTGTTTTCAGCAGTAAGATGCTTTCTTAGCACAAAAGGAGTTGCTCTCCATCTTTTCTAGATATCCAACAGCTTGTGTTGAGTTTTTTGCAAAATGCAAATTGGTCAAATTCAGCATCTGGAGAATCTGAACAAGGGACCAGACTGTTGAGCTGGAATTGCCTCTTCTGTATTAGCACAAATGGTAGGAAAAGGTTCCAGAGTTGGCTATTTTATTGCTAGCTGGCTGATAATTCCACATTTACTTTCTTCCATATGCTGTGCAGTGCAGAAAACAGTACAGAGTGTACCTAGAGATTGTCTTGGTTACACATCATCATGTATTCAGTGCAACAACTTGTATCAATACTAAGCAGCTAAACTTATTGTATCACCCTACCTAAGGAGAGAGGATTTCTGCCTGGGGAGGGAGAAAAGAAAAACAAAGTATTATAGCTCAGTATTTTCAGGTGCGCTGACACTTTAAAAAATATTGACTGCTAATTTTATATTTTTTGGTATTAAATTCTGGGTGTTTCATTTGTATCTTGCCTAGTAAATAGAATTATTATTAAATAAGTGTAACATATTACTACTACTCATGCAGTGGCCTAACATAGTGTGTTAGTTTCATTAAAATTCAGGCCTAGATGGCTGCTGAGGGTTGGAAAGTATATTACTAATATAACTGAATTGATTTGTTGAACCCATTGAAGGTGAAAGCATTAGGCATAATTTGCCAGGATTTCAGAAAAAAAACCCACATTTGATACTTTACCACATAACAGATCCATTTATAAAGCCAGACAGCATAATACAGACAGAGTAAACAATGTCCTGGAAAATAGACACAAAGGTCAGTTAAAGGAAAACACACAGAACAAAACCTAAGTTCAGGTTGGTACAAAACGTAGTATTAAAGCCATTCTTAGTGTTGCCTTTTTAAGGACTATTCAAAAGTTTATTTAGCTCTGTATGTAATGTTTAGTTCTCCCCACTTTTCTAAAGAGCAGATGCTGGAAATGCACACTAACCTTTCAAGGTTGGTCCTGGAAATGTACTTCCTATAAAATATGAAATATACATTATTTTGACCCACTATATACATCCATCCAGACTACCAGCACACAGCTTATTCCATCTTGTTATTATCTGGCACAGAGAAAAGAGAATGGATGTAATAAAATCTTTGCCAGAAATTTTTCAGAATGACTAGTATATGTTGGTGAGGTGCAAACTCAATGGAGTAACTACCCAACAAGTATCCATGAAACACATCTCAGCATATCTGGATCAGCTGCAAGCAGAACTGTTGAAGGTACAGCTGACTGGTAGGACAATTTCTTGCCCAGTTGTATCACTATCCAGAGCAATTTGTGAACATGGTAATGTCTTATCAAGAAAGATTGTTGGAGACACAATGTATGTTAACTATTAAAAAAAAAAAATATGTTAACAAGTAGGTAAAAAATAAGTATTATTTCATATTATTTCATATTTAATCACACTTGTGCACTGTAACTAAAGATCAGCCATCCTTGACCTACATGGCTGATGAAAAACTAAGTGGGAGGATGAATTCTGATAGAGAGATAAGATGCTGAGAAAAGAAAGGGATAGATTGAATAATGTGTCTGAGATTGTAACTAATTCAGAAATAAGTCATGGACTGAAGTGTAACCAAGGACTAGAATATAAATAGTTTGAGCAGAACAATGGGAGTCTGGAGTGGAAGCAAAGTGACGGGGTCAGTAACGGAAGGAAATACAAATGAACTCCAAAGCAGGAAAAATGAATGGAGAAAAGGTAATTTCAGGGGCATTGCAGATCTGTGGAAACATAATAATGAGAAATGCAGCATCAACGCCAGGAAAATGAAATGTTTTTGGCCAACGTTTTGTTGTGAGCAGAACTTAATTTTTAGTCAGGTCTTTGTCCATCCATACAGGATCTTATGGACACATTGAGTGCCCTATGGGAAGGGCTTCTATTAATTATTTCTTTCTTCTCCTTGAAATTTTATTTTCCATTTTTTTAAAATGCTGGACTGCTGTGACACACCCTGAAGAGATTTTTGGCCCTGTTGCTCAGTTAGAAAAACTTGGACTTAAGGTGCTGCAGCAGAAAGTTCTGGAGAAGTGATTTAGAAATCTTCATCATGATGTCGGGATTGGGAACATACTTATAGGAGCACACCTTTAGTCAGCCCAGTCACAGTGTGTTTTTAAAAACTTCTAAACCACTTGTGAAGATACTATAAAGCACATCAGTGTGTACAGAATCCTGTCAGATAATACTCTGACAATCCCTGATGCTGTCAGCACTGAGGTCTGCATTTCAGTTGTCCATATCTCATTAAAAACCCAGACAATCATGTGATCTCATTCAGTCAGAATAGCTCCCTGCTAAATGTAAGAAACTGAGGCACAGAAGGGGAAAAAAATATTCTGTGATATTCAGGGACTCTGTACTGGGAGCTGGATCCAGAAAACACTCCCCTTGGATCTCAGAGAAGCATGGAATACTTTCAGGGAGAAAGCACCATGAAATCTTGCATATATCCTGCCATCAGCGTTAATAATCTCCCTTCATTATGCAGACAGACTCGAACTTTGTTACCAAATGTGTAACTTAAATTTAGGAGATGAAATATCAGAACAAAATTATGACTGGCAGTGGGTTTTGTCTTCTTGGGATATTCTCCTCCCACCAAATTTGGTCTTCCTTTCTATTCACTAAAACCAGACACGTTAGAGATCTTGAAGAAGAAATAACAAGCTGCTGCACTTTCAGGTTTACATATGACTTGCATAGAAAAATCACATTCTTTTGAAAAGAATAGAGCCATTAGGATAATATCTCAAATCTTCCCTCTGGAGTGCCAGCACTCCTCTGGATTTGTAACATTTATGAAGTGCTTTGTAAATTCCCTCCACATTATAAACAGGATGTCCACATCACATATGTGCTAATCACACCCTGGGATACATCCAAACAGAACAAGGCATCTTTGCACAGCTACAAGATGTATATAGGAAGTCAGATATGCTTTCACTTTTGGAATGCTTTAAAAGCTTAGGAGTAGAGAGAAACCACAGAATCATAAATATCCTGAGCTGGAAGGGGCTCACAAGTATCACAGAGTTCAATCCATTGCCCTGCAGAGGTCAACACCAAAAATCATACCACGTGTCTCAAGAGCATTGTCCAAAAATATTGTGGTCCACAGTGTGGTTCAGAGCACCAAGACTTTTACTAGTCAAGCTTCACAGCAGCTTGCAGGGCTTTTGAAAGAAAACCAGGTTCAAACTGAGATACTCAGGAACAACAGGGACTGGAAAGATCCCACACACTGTAAGGCTTGCATGGGACACACTAGGAAAAGATGGAGGATATGAAAGATCCCTCTTTGTCTCAGAGGCAGGAGACTGGACATGCTGTGAAATAAAGCTATTGAAATGGAACCAGATAGAATGGGCAAAGCCTTAGGCTGCAGGAATACATTCAAAGAAGAAAAAGCTGTTAGACTTTTGAAATTCATCCCTCCAGGTTTTTGTTACTCTGCCTGATGTTTCAGCCTTCACAGCAAAGCTGCTTTAACAGCTCCTCTCCAAGCTTCCCTGACCGTACTCCTACCCATATCAGGGAACACAACTGAAATAAGGATCAAGGGAAAAACAAGAGGAAAACAATCACAGTTTGATAGTGTTTGTTGTCATTCTATAAACTGCACATAACCCATAGATCTAACACATCAAAATCTGGAGTGGACTTGTGTTTGTAAATCTGCTAACTAAAAAATAATAATTTAAAAAATAAATATATATCTTTTTGAAAATTTCCTCTTAACATGGGATAGATTTTTAAGCCCTGAAGCAGTAAACACATTCCCTTTATAAAAAAGGGCAAGAAGCTTCACATTGTTCATTTACACAAATTTTCAGAAGAGCAATCCCTTGGCAATATGACTTAGAGTGAAGGTTTTTCACTGTGTGAAACTGTCCCAAGACTTTCTGAGTTTATTTGAACAAACATACAAATAGAATGGATATCACCAGAACAATATCTTAAATTGTGTTCATTACCTTCCTTATTTTCTAGGACTGTAGAGACACAGCACCATCCACCTTCCATGTATGTTAAAAAACATATTCAATTTTCAGTCAAGATTATTGTTTATTAATGGGATCAGACAAGTGTTCAAGAGATTTCACAAAAATTATTCAAGAGATAATAATGAGACTGAAACCCAGTTCCTAGAGTGAAGAATTACAGAAGCACTTCTGCAACCATCCTTCCTTAACCTTCCTATGTGCTTGTCTCAGTGGTTTACTTTGTAGCAGGATTTTTATTGCAGAATTAACACGACTTTAATTTTTGCAAGCTCCCAATTAAAGGCATTACCTCCTATCCATATGTGCTTAGTTTTTATGATGTTTGTTTTGCACATTGCCATGAGAGAAGGTTAAAGAATGCACTGAGTAGGAGCAAGTGCAGCCAACTCTGATAGCTAATAGTGGCACTAACAGAACACTACAAACACACAGAATTCAGCTGAACCTTGGCAAAGCTTATTATTGCAGATGCAGACATGGCCCCAGTGGTTGCAGACCTAACTTGAATGACTCTATACCATGCTCTCAGGAATGGAAGGGATTTGCTAACCCCATCTAATGCTGACCCTGACAGATCTGAGCTGGCTTTGCATAGCTCTGTATGTTTTTCCTTCATCCTGAACACTCCAGCTCTTGTTACTCTCAAAGATTTATTACTTGTGCATTAATGTGACTGAGCTATTCCTTGACCTGAGCTGTCACTATGAGCTATGGGACCCAAGCGGAAAGAGATTTATCCCTTGTGTTTTATTGGATGTTTGATATTTTGAAAAGGGAGGACTTCCATTGCCCCACTCTGAGAGGACTTTATGTTCACTTGCCTGGAGCCAGCTGTTGTATTTTGATGTAGTTTCATTGAATTCAGGGGAGTTATGTCAGGAGCCAGGTTAGAAGGGAGAAGATCAAATGCCATGTATTTATTTCATACTCTCTTGATCTTTTGTTAACATCTTATATACTATTTCTACATTTGCTTTGCTAAGACATATTCCAACCACTTCGTTGGAACAAAAATTAAGAGAGATTCCTATAAATATTATGAAATCACTTATTTTAGACAATTTCAGTTTGAAGATACATTAACAAAGAAACACTTTGGCACTGAATTCAATCTACGTCACATGGGTTTTCTCCCTTATTCCTCTGAAACCCCAGATGTCTGTTTTAATAATTTTTTTCCTGCTCAACAAAATACTAAACATAGTATTTTTAATTTGGTGTAGTAGTGACTTATAGAGACTGCTAATTTTCCAAGTAAATAATACATTTATAATTTTGGAATAGTATGCCTGTCCCATGCACCTTTTTTAAAGCTGAAATACTAAATTAATACTTTTTGCTAGAAGGGTTTTGATCCACTATACACTTCACCTGAGGGAAAAATTAACAAATGTGAACCAATAAACTACATAAAACTATTTAAATTCTTCCTGTAATTACTGGTGTTGGACACAGAAAATAAATATACTGAAACATGAAAATTGGCAGTTCTCCTTCAATACTAACAGTTAAGGAAAAAAGATCTTTTTTAAAAGTCACTGAAAACATAAAATTAAAATGTCAACATAAATATGAAACAAAAGAAGGGATTTTCTGTTGAAAACATTAGATTTCTTTCTGGTCTACAGAAGTCCAATCTGTTTGTAAAAGCCCAATGTGGTCTTCCATCAGTGTTCAAAAGCAATAAGAATTGCAACCCATCCAAGGGTTCATTTAATATCATGTAGACAGTCTGACTACAACAACGACATCAGCACCGGGAGACCTAAAAGATGGATAAAAATTGAGTGCTTCTACCAATACACACCAGAAGATTAACTTTATAATGCTTAATAGCATCCCCAATTGGAATTGTGTCAGAGAGAAGGGAGAGCAAGACGAACCGAACCTCTGGGAATTCATGAACTGATTGCCCCTTGTAGTTGAGGGAAATCTATTTGCAGAAACAAATTGACCTTGCCAGCTAGATAGAGACACAAATGTTAAATGATGTAACCAGGCTCCAAATCTGCTGAATCACATGTAGCTCTTGCAGCAGTGAAGAAAGTGGTGGAGGCTATTTTTAATAGGGAAAGGGCATTTTTGATGAAACAGAAGTGTCTCTATTGAATCCTCAACAGATATATAATGCAAATAATGGATTCATTATGAGTCTGTTGTTTAGTATATTTTATTACTCTATAAGCTTATCTGTTTCCAGTGTCATGTTTATGCTTTATTAAAATATATATATGCCTTCAGTTCTCATGGTAAAAGAAAAACTACAGCTGTTGGTCCTGACAAATAATAAAAGCAGAAACAGTCCCACCTGCAGCAGACACGAAACATGCAAAACACAGACCCAATCTATTTTTTAGCTTTTCATGTTTTTAGAGGACTTTTCAAACCTAATAATTCTATATAAAACCTCAAATCTCCCCATGTTTACAACAAAACACATTTTGCAGGAAAAATGAGCTCAAAATACCCAAATAATATCTTTAGCGTTTTTAGTGAATTAAGGCAGCTGTGGATTGCAAAGTTTTAGATTTACTGAAGGTGTGTCTAGCCCAGTTTGTGGAAGAGAAAGAAATCCACTGACAAGCTAAATGCAAAGCCAGAAGTGGAAGCTATGCAAGTACTTGGGACTGGAAGGATATTCATAGAAAGCTTGGTATGAACCAGTCCTATTCTGGAGTATAGGGAATGCATCTGGCTTTAGCCACTACTGGAAACAGGGCTCTGGTTTAGATGGGGTTTGGGTCCCGAGCAAGAGCAATACTGATGTTTTAGTGACATCTAGACTCCAGAAACATCAGTTTTTAGACAGTGGTTTATGCTGATCTAGAGAAAAGGGTATTCCATTAATGTGAGGCATGTTAAAATTCAAACCTAGAGTTTGGCTCTAATATTCCACAAACCCAAGCATTAATATCTTGTTCACACCTGCAACATGTCCTAGAACTTTGCAAATAAAGACTTTCTCAATATGTTCCTTGTTTTTGAAGGTACCTTTATGCAAAGGTACTTTTTCTTTCAGTACCAAAGACTGGCTTTGACTAAATGCAGATGAGCAAACAAAACTCAACCAAATCACAAACCTGTCTGCCTGCTGCAGCATCCCACTTTCTCACTGTGGTTTTTGGAAGGTTCAAAACCAGGTCAGAAAACCAGTTTGATTTAGGTAGAGTCCAGAGACGAAACTAACTATGCTCACTTACATTAGCTCCCACTGATTAAACCTTAAGGTTTACAAACTGCATTAATGTTTGCATTTTGATATTAGTTGAAGGAATTAAGTTCCAAATTATTAATACCATCAAGAAACATGATAATTCCTTATGCCTGCAGACACAACCCAACATCATTGCCTACTATTCTATTCTATTGAGTCAATGTCTTCAAAGCAAGACTCCCCTCAAATTAACTACCTTGGGTACAGGTATCAGTCTAACTTCAGCTGTAGTTCTGATTTCAAAACCCACCTCAAAAAAACATTGTGAATATGAAGAGGGTTGATTTATCTTGCCTCATATCTTACCTATGCTGTGACTCTCATTCAAACTAGCTAGTTTAAGTGGCTGCAGAGCAGATGTAACTTATGACAGAATTAGATACAACAGACAAACAACACAAGAAAGCAATCAAATAATTCTTCTTAGTGACAATGAACTCAGGACAGACACCATTTAACTACTGCTCCATATCTTTAAGGACTTTGCTAAAAAGTGTTCATGGGGATTTAACATGGATTTCGACAACTATATGTAGGTAAATTTTGCTACAACCTCTGATAAACTTCTAGTGGATTCTCTAGACATAGTGAAAACCAAAAGTGATCATGTCCCAGACAGATTTCACTCTTTTCCTGAGACTCTAATTAAATCCCCCATTCTCCTCACAACTCCTTGCTTCTATATTTTAATATTGCATTTCTAAAAGGTAAAAGGAAAATTACAAAAGCATGCCAGTAATATAATGAGTTATATTTATAAGCCTTCTTTTTGCCAAGTGACTCAGGGCACTATGAAGACAATTAAAGTCAAATTATAATCACACAAATTGTTATGAATGCATGTTATTAATTAATTAGAGAAAAAAATCTTAATCTCCAAATTAGACTAAAAGTAAATAAATGTGGTGTCATTGAAAGCAAACAGTAGAGAAAAACAACAGGTTGTTTATTTTAGTGCTGTTTCAGGACGTTTAATGATACTTTAACTTATTTTTGAGATTTAACTTGCATTTTGTTGGGTTTTCTACCTTAAAAGACATACAGCAGGATTTTCAGACATCTCAAAATCTCATGAAATATTTATATGCCTGAAACTTCTCCATGGATGGAATAGAGAATGCTGACCTTAGGCAGCTGGGCTTTCTGCAACATGTGCCAAAGAATAGCTTGAAAAATCTCTCTTCTTGACTAGGGAACAACTTAAAGTTGTCAGCAAGAAGGACACATTTCCTTCCAGAATTTGTGTGAAAATCAGGGCTGCCAGCAATTACCTCTGTCCCTTCAAGACTGACATCCTGAAATTTTCTATTCCAGCCATTTTCAAAAAAAAATAAAAAAAATTGAGTCATACTTCATCGCTGCAATGTGCAGACTTCATAAATATTGAATTTTTTTCTATGGAGGTAATTTACTTTGCTTTCTGGTGAGTTTTCTTCTGAGAAAAGATTGATCTATGTTTGGACCTTTTCCAGGAAAAGGTGAGAATACAACCAAATCTTCTTTTCATTTTTACAGATGGCCACACTAATCAAGTTATGTTATTTGAACAGAAAATGTCTGGCATTTCATATTGGGAAGAGCTTCACATTTCCGATTTGTGTTAGATAGACTCAGAGCATGTTTATTGAAGTGAGGCCTTGGGGATTTAGGCAGGGGAGGAGATGCATTTCAGCTAAGTTTAGACTTTGACAGCATCAATGTCTAACTCTAAGATGGTCATCTGGGATCTTTCCAGTGTCAGGGGAAGAAGTAAGAACTTTGAGTGATGATTTTATCTGATCTACTTAAGTTTCAATGAAAATATGAACTTCATTAATTTTCTTTCTCAAAAGGCCCCCTGTTTATCAGGGGGTTACCAGGCCCAAGAAAACCTAACTAACTGATTTAATCCATGGTCACTTGTAGAGTATTAAACAGCAAATGTAAAAACAAGAAAAAAGTTGAAAGCAGCATCAACTGGTTATCTACTATGCCTTTGACACAAACACAAATCAACTAAACATTTACTATTTCTGATCAATATTTATCTGCCCTGGCCTTAAATGTTCAGTGATGGCAATAATGCAATTTTTTCCAGTGATCTATTAACCATTTCATGATCTTCACCACAAGCCACTAAAACAGTTTTCTCCTGTTCAGCACAAATCTTCACACGTAAAATCCAAGCCTATTGTTTTTTAGCTTCTCTATGGTCATGATGAAGAGGCAATTTGCTGGTCTGCAGAGGCCCTTCTGTGTATTTTAATAGTGCTGCCATGTCTTCCTTTGATCTTGTTTCTCACTTTGTAACTGGAGACTTTCTTGTTAACAACCACAATTCAAAATATTTTGACTTCCTTAACAACATGAAAAACAAGGAAAATATATTTTAGATGTTTTCACTGCTTTTAAATACTGAGGCTTTCAAAAATTCTGTTGGTTTTTTTTTTTCCCCTGTTCCACTGAATAGATTATATTAATGCCAGTTTGACAATCTGTTGTAGTTTTACCCCAGCTGGCAACTGAGTACCACACAGCCCCTCACTCATTTTCTTAATACCCCCAGCCCAGGGGGATGGGGAGGGGAAATAGAATCAGGTAAAATTCATGGTTTGAGAAAAGAACTGATTAATAATTTAAATAAAGTCAAATATAATAATAATTATAGAATCATGGAATAGTTTGAGTTGGAAGGGACCTTTTAAATGTCCCCTAATCCAACCCCCTTTCAATGAGCAGGGATATAGAATCAGAAAACAGTTTGGGTTGGAAGGGAACTTACAGATCATCTAATTCCAAGCCCCTACCATGGGCAGGGACACTTTCCACTAGAACAGGTTGCTCCAAGTCCCATCCAACTTGGCCTTGAACACTTTCAGGGTTGGGGCATTCACAACTTCTCCGGGCAGTCTGTGCCAGTTCCCTCACCATTCTCACAGTAATGAATTTCTAATCTAAACCTGCTCTCTTTCTGTTTAAAGCCATTCCCCCTTATCCTATCACCACACGCCCTTGTAAAAAAAATCCCTCTCCACCTTTCTTATAGGCCCCTTTAAGAACTGAGAACTGCAATGAGGTCAGTCTCAACCCACGATTTTTTTGCATTTTTACCCTTATCTCCCCATCCCACTGGCAAGCAAGAGAGCAGCTGTGTGGGGCTGAGCTGCCTATCAGGGTTAACCCCAAATACAAACACAGTAACTCCTGGGGGGCAGCAGTACCATTACACTACAAGCAGTGATGTATGTTTGATCTCACGGTCAGGCAAAATGCCATTTCAATTGACCCGTGCTAGGAATTGTGAACTTCCTTTATAATTTTTTATGTATCCCTTGATAATGAATACAGCCCTAGATGAAAAATAAATTCAGGAAAAAAAAAAATATAAATCACAGTCCATTTGCTAAAGTGGCTTAAAGTCAATGCTTTGTTCACAACTGGGGCAGCCTAAAAACATGCACAGAATCAGTAACTATGTTCAAAATAACAACCTGATTGCTTTGAAAGTGTTACCATTCCTTAGTAATATTTCCAAATACCTTTGTTTGACACCAGCTCCCACCATTAGAATCACCATTAATGTAAATCAGTTTCTAGTGTATCATTTCATCCATCTGATTTAATACGGGGTTCAAAAGAATGTACAGGGACATTAAGATCAGGGGAGGAAAGATGACAGCTCCCTTTTAAATGCAACTGATTTCAGGTAAACAACTTGTGCTTTCACCATTTCAATGTTAAACATATACTTCACATTAGCAAGCAATCAGGCCCAAACAGGGAGAAGTAACAAAAGCCAAAAGAGACAGAAAGAAAACATTTCAAGGGCAGTTTGTTTGTTTGTTTGTTTTTTTCATTTTTTCCCCTCTCTTTCTTTCTGGATGAAAGTGATTTCATTTTCAGAGCCTGAAATTACATTGTAATCTCAAAGCTATTTCTCTTTTTTTGCTGGAACACAGATTGTTGGGTACCTGTGTTCTGGTTTTTTTCACCTTCTGTAAAACAGAAGGCTTGCAGGAAAACTATTTTGACAGAGACTAAAAAGCAACCAGAGACAGAGTTGGCATACAAGTGTTTTAAAATCTTGTATATAGTGTATTGTAATACAGCATAGTCATCTGACTGGAAGGAAAACAAAAATACTGTCTCTGTGACAAGCTTCTCTCAAAAATAAGAAGTGAAACTAACTGCAATATATCCCTGAAACATAAAGGATTTGGATCTGAATGTGGGGGGGAATAAAAAACATCCTCACAAACAAGATATGAACAAGAAGGCATGAACACCTTGGTCTCAGGAAATGCATTCAAGGTACTTGTCATGGGTTGACATCACTCCTGTATATCACCCAGATTCAACATTAAGCATAGGTCAAAATGCAAAACAAAACAAAGGTCTTCACTTAATTGTTTATTAAGAAGTCTAAAGTAAAATGCCAATGGCAAATATCATAATATTGTCAGTAGCATGGTGACCATAGGCTGGGACTTGGTGTTGGAAAAAGAGCACAGTCCCTCTGCTTTTATCTTTGTGCAGTTCATGATTTTGTTGTGGATCCTGAATAGTGAGGACCATCAAGGCTTTTTGTCCCATCATTATGAACAGGAATAATTATAGCTGTGCCTGCCCTTACCTCCCAGCTTGAGTTGGAGCCCTAGTCTACCAATCATTCACACTGGCACAGGATGAGAGAAGGTTTTAAGTTATATCTCTGCTATTGTGTGCCCATGTTTCACTTGATAAACTCTCAGACTATGATACAAGACCAGACAGCAATTCTTAACATATTTCCCCAATATAGATGTAACCTGCAATTATGCCTCTGTGCTCAAAACAGCCTACAGGATTGCTTTCCCCAAGAGAAATAGACACCTTCAGAAGATAAGTCAGCTTTTCCCAAAAAGACAGACTTCAAATGTTCATTTAGTTATCTACTTTTAGGAAGAATAAAAAAATATGTATTGAGTCATCACACTAACCTCTTTGCTTTTCTCATATCTTCACCTGCTCTTTGTCACTGAGGACACTAAGAAAACTAGCTCAGACCAACCATCCCCCTTTTAGACAATTACATATGAACACAGAATCCCAGTCCTCGGCTGGAAGGCTGCCTCGGTAGCTTTTTTAAGTCTACAAGTATAAATGCTAAGAGGAATTTAGGGAACAAACGTCCATGTAGAGGTGTTCCCAGGGTGACATACTGCTTCCTGAGAGTCCTCCCTTGTTCCACCAGGGAAATAATTTGTTCAGATTTAAAACTATGTCCTTATTCTGGTCACTCACTCAACTGTCCAGGCTGGTGTGGCAGCCATTCACCAAACCCATCTATAGATTCTGCCCCAGGAATATCCAAAACTTCAGTCTGAATGACTGGCACTAAGAAGAAAACTATTTATATTAGATAACTTTCCTATGGCATGTCATGATGTACAGCATAGGTTTTCCATTTTCAGAACAAATCCACTAATGTCAATGAACCCACTCACATGCGAAAGACTGTAGAACTGGGATCATCTCTTGGAAACTGAACAGAAAATTAGAGACTCTCAGAGCTTCCATAAAAAGTTTCATAGAGAACAACACCTACTTTTTAATGATTTATAGGATAGTTAAAAAAGCAATTTTAGAAAGACTCTCATTAAGTTCTATAGGGTTTTTTACAGTCATTTCTACGGATGTTGGTATTTCCATTTCTATAATCTATGTACATATCTAGAAAATTTTATTGGTTTATTCTTACTAAACCCACCAGGCTTTTCCAAAAGGATCTGCAGGTTCCTACTTTCAATGTACTTAATTTTAGAAGAGCTGGGGAGTTGTTTGCTTGCTTTAAAAACTCACACAAAAAAAAAATCTGCTGTCATTAAATTCAAAGGGATCAGTAAAGAGTTAAAATAATCCATAGGCTTCCTCACTCCCACATTGCTGGCAAGCAGCTTCTGATTCAGCTGTTGGCAGACTTACAGAAAGAATGTATACACAAAAATTGATATTACTATTTATAAAACCAGAAGATAAAAGAAAATGTGTCCACTATGTGTGATCCCCCCGGGACAGCACAAGGTAAGCTGTGCACAGCACACTTTGCATCACGACTCTTGTCTTAGATGAATGGCCAAAGCCTCTGGAAACATATGGCTTAAGCAAATTAAGAAAGTCTGGAGCTGTTTACTAATGAGGAAAAACCAAGTAAACAAAAACAAATGTACTAGTCCATCACTAACTAAAGGGCACTGTATGACAGCAACAAAATAAACAGATAAATCAGTAAAATTCAGTAATCCTGCCAAATAAATCATAGGCTCAGTGACAATTAAACTTAGCCTACTTTGACTCACAAATAGTGTCACGTCCTTACAGGCTAAAAAAAGACTTTGCAAAGCCTTCCATGCAATCATGTTAGTTTGAATTACGTGAAGTAGCAAACAATAGATGACATTTAATATGAGAGGAAAAAGTAATTTGGCAGAAAGATCAAGGGTTGTCAAGGTTTGTTACTTTCCATACTTTCTCAAAAGACTAAGACCAGGAAAGGCCAATGTAATTGGACAATCAAGAGTCCTCACAGACTGTTAAGCCCTCGTATGAAGGAAGCTTCTGTACAAGAAGCAGACTGACACTTGTTTGACAACTCCAGGCACTGATCTGAGCTTTTCAGTGCATTCCTATCAACCTCTTTACAATAAATCACCCCCTATTTAGACCATCCACCAAGTTCTAATATAAAAACTCACAGCAAGGAACATGAAAGTATTATGGTTTTGGACTAATAGTTTCATACAAGTACTGCAAGCAAACTGAGAGCCAAACCAAGCCCTTGATGCCCCAAGTTAGTCAAACAGGTATGCTTGGCATCATGTAACCTCACCTTCTGTCTGCAGGGCAGTCCAGGGGTTCACGTAGGCTAAGAACCTTTTTTTAAAAAGCTTTCTGATTTATAAAACTCTTTATTATCTTGGACCAAATGTCATAAGTCAAGTTCAATCTTCAGAATACCTTTTATTCTCATATTGAAAGTGGAGCCATCCAATCGAGTTAGAGTTCAGAAAAACACTAAAAATGTGATGCCTCCATGTGGTGCCTAAGGCAGCTTTTTACTACAGATGTGACTGAAAGCATCTTATGAATGTGGTATTTACACATTATTCTGGTATATTCTCTCTAATGTTTGCAGGGAAAAAAAGGTTAATATTAGTATGTATAAACTTGGAAGTAGGTCTTTATCATCTGAGGTGCTTGTTTACCTTCAGCTACCAGCTTTGAACTGTGTAATAGCAAGGCAAGAGAAGAGTTCAGTTTTGTTTTCATTAAAGTACAAACATCTCTGTCAGTTTGGAACACAGCAGTTTAACTGGCTTAGCTCCTCCACCACAATTTTTTGCATAGATTCTTTCAGAAATGCAAGTATGCCAGAATATAGTTATCCTTCTACAGCACTGAAGCATCCTAAGACGTGGGGTGGCAGAGTTAGCAAAGACCCTTGTTTGTATTTTTTCAAAAACTTGGGGGGAAAAAAAGTTGATCAAAAATTCTGACATTAATTCGTGAACTGGTATCATGATGAACACAGCTCTAATGGACAATGTAAGATCAGATTTCATGCCAAGACATTATTTCCCAACTGAGACATTATGGGAGGAAAGGAAAAACTGCTTAAGGAAAACTAATGGTTATTTCCAGAATGCAGTACTATTTCTAAATAACCATGTCTGTGTCATAATACACCTCCAGAACCCTTAGTAGACCCTGATGTTTTTAATTCAGTGAGATGCTAGAAAGACATGGACTTCTTTGCTGTAGTAAACCTTCTGTAACCACAGGCAGTGGAAATAAAATCTGAAGTCATGGTTAACTCCCTACCCTACACTGAAATTACTGTAATGGTAATAATACTGCTCAGTAAAAAGAGAGAGAAATAAAAATGACACAAACAAATAAAAAGCACACAGAAAATCATTCCTTAAAGTGGCATGGGGGAATTTTTATAAGGGATTCAGTCTAAAAGAAAATTAGTTAAAATTATGTATGGAGTTGCTCATACAGAAGAGTTAGGAAACAGATGATTGACCCTGCACTGAAGTTTAATACCAAATTTAGAAATAACTGCTGGTTATAAACGACATCTTATGTGTGGGATTTCCAGCAACAATTCAATTCAAAAAGCAGAAACTAATTTTCTGAGTTCTAAGAGCTTAGGAGTTAGTGCCAGGTCTCAATATAGGACTCCGAAGTTTTTCAGAGTTGGGAGCCTGGGTTAGCAATCTCCTCTTCTGTGTTGCACCCAGAGCCTGCTTAACTTGTGAGACCTAGCAGAACAATGTAAGTTTTTAGACTGCATCTGTATGAATTGCTTTTCTGGGAAAAGAAGTTCTCTGTAGCTTTTAGCTATTGTTCTACTGCCTCAGAACTCTAAAGAGAGATAATTATTTGGACAGCACTGAATTACTCAGAACATATACACTGCTGAGCAAAAACTGACTTGACTCTTTCCTTTTGGAAAGCTTGGTGAGAATAATTATCTAATTTACAGACACTGCAGAAAATGACTATAATAAATGATGGTCCCTGTTCGGAACAGAATGCATCATACAGCTAGATTAAAATACAGTTAATTGTACAGAATGAGGGGGGTGTAGGGGACAGAAATAGGATGCAATTTACAAGAGAGAAAACATGCTTTAGAGAGGCATCTCTAAAATACATCTCTAAATATAGAGTGATGATAGACAAGAAAACTAAACCCACAGATTTGAACATCTTTGTGGCTTGAAATCCATGTCCAAACTATACAGCTGGTGCTCATCTTGAACAGGAAATGTCATTTGTAAACTTTTAGTACCATCTGATTTTAAGGGCCAAATCATCACAACTGAATTATAATCAAGTATGTAACAGTTATTTCACTCTCTTTTATTAATATTGCTAGTCCAGAATAATAAAGGGTACAAAAAATAGGGAGAAATACAGAAGCAGTCAAACAGCAACTGCATACTTGGAGGAAATGGATTTTATGTAATACAGACACTGGATCTTCACAAGACTACCATACACTAGGACAAATATCCATCTATCTGAATATTCCTCAGACTTTCTGTCAATTAATATTCTGCCCAGGTTCTGCAAAGCTCAAGGATAAAACTCTGTAAAACTCATCCTAAAGCTGTGAACTGTTTCAGTACCAATCTCAGGCTCTTCAGCAGTATTTTTTTTTGTGATCCTGGCCATGAGAATAATAACCTAATTTCACAACAGAGTTTCAATCTATTGTCCACATAAACTCAAGAGTCCTAGAGTAACTACACAAGGATTTTAAATACGAAAGTAAACAGCTGCTTCAGCCACCTTAGATAATACTGTGCATTTTCATTAAGGCCATCAGAGAAACACCACTGTCCTGGATAATGAGGTGAAAATTTACCTGGAGTGACCAGAGGTAAAGGTCAGCTACTGTGACGAGAAATCAAGGATTTATCCAGAGATCTGAATACAACCCTCAGTGCATCTGAAGGCTGTTTATAAGATCAACAATTTTATAATAATAAACCAAGAGTACCAAATTATAAGCTCAGTGCAGTATTAACTTTGGAAAGGGATTCTATACCTGTAAGGAAATTTCACATCCAACATTCACACACCTTCTTTGTAATCTACATCTGCTCATCAGCTGATAAGGGTTTGCATAGGCCCAAAACAAATGTCTGGAACATAAAAGTAGATGAATGTGACTACTGACATGGGCTATACTGTACTGGAGTGTGGAATAACCAGAAGCACTGGCACAATTGGCACATCAAAGCTGGTCCTCATATAGCTGGATATCTACTTGGAAAAACATACACAGAGAGATAGACTTCACAGCTTTCAATGAGGGAAATAGGAAAGTTATCAGACTGCCAAAGGCCTGACAGGAAATAGATGAATGCATCCTGTTTGCACCAAACAACAAACTTGAACACCTCTTGAAATGAGGCCTAGGTTGGTGCAGACATTCTGTGCTAGAAGCATCACAGTACAAATATGATGAAGACTTGCTGCTGAGGAAACACCAGAATGTAAGAACTCAGGCACCAGAAAAGTTACCAAAAGGGAAATTCTAATTGGACATAACAGAAAAATAGTCTTTCGTGTGATGGTAGTTAAAGATTAAATTATCCCAAGGGGATGTGGAATCTCTGTCCTTGAAGTTCTTCAGAATTTGACTGGATAAGGCCCTGAGCAAACTGATATAATTTTGTTAGCCCTTCTCTGAAAAGGCTTCTCACTGGAAGTCCCTTTTACTTACATTTTTCTATGGCTATATTCTATTAGTCTCCCCAGAAGGGAACAGGCAGGCTGACCCCAAAACAGAGATTGCCTCTGGTTGTCTATCCGCAGTGCAGGCACATTCATTGAGAGTGCACTAATTTTCTAACATAGGGAATATTTTTCTGAAGAGAATAACAGCCTGAAACCCTTTCCATACAGTGTCTATTTCTCTGCACTGACTACAGAAGTTACTAGCTAACTTGTAGACATTTCTTTCTGGATGTCTAAAATCAAGTGAAATAAATCTTGCTCCCTGTACATCCATGAACTCAGCACTTACTTCTGTAAACTGCCACTTGCAAAGGAACATACTATACTTTCCCACCCTGTAAGATCAGTATTTTTCAAGTGCTTTTCTCTTCAATTCTGTCATAAAAATGAGAGGAAAACAGCAGTTCACTTTAATGACCAGCATAACATTACACTGTTTTGAATCCAAAAGCACATCTTTGATTTAATCATCATCCATAAAGATATTTTTTCTTACTTCATCTAGAAGAGTTGGAGAATTGTTAGATTTTACTGGAAGTCTCCTGGCATCACATTTTTAAAGAATAACATTAATTCTGGCACCTTTATTTGGATTAAGCAAATATATTCTGCTGAAATCTCTAAGGAAATGACATAGCTGTCCTAATTCGGGCAGTGCTTAAGTTTTGCCGTGTTTAAATACTACTTTGTGAAAGTGAAACACATGACAAATTAATGCATATCTATGCATCTTACTTTACCATATGTCTCATGGTATGATTGCAGCTGGTTTCCATCCCCTCTTAATTTGAAACAAATGAAAATGCAGAATAAATATAGCTGGTTTTGTAGTCAGAAGGTAAACTACATTGTGAATGAATGATACTGCAAGTTCCACAAGCACATTTACAATACAAAATATCTTGATCGGAAAGTGGACAATTGTGCCACTCCTACAGAATACTGAGCAATATTATATGCTTGAGATGGGGATGGAGAGAATTAACAGACATGTTAAATTATGATCCACTCACTTCCCAAAAGAAATCATAAACTCTGCAATTTCCTTAGACTTGAATCTGCATCATCAGTGATGTTCACTATAAATTTACAAAACTGAAAACTCTTAAATGATTATAGACAGTAAACAATCCTACAGAATACTGAGCAATATTATATGCTTGAGATGGGGATGGAGAGAATTAACAGACATGTTAAATTATGATCCACTCACTTCCCAAAAGAAATCATAAACTCTGCAATTTCCTTAGACTTGAATCTGCATCATCAGTGATGTTCACTATAAATTTACAAAACTGAAAACTCTTAAATGATTATAGACAGTAAACAAGGACTAGAGAGTCTGCAAGTCACTGCATCACTCTTCATTTGTGTTGTGATCTCTCTTACAGATTCGGGTGGGGTGTTTCACTCTCCTTGGCAATTCCGTCTCTTTTCCCAAAGCTGTTCAGATATCCTGATTCCAATCTTGTATCTCTAGCTAAATGCTTATCCAGCTTTTTTTTTATATTAGGGAGACTCTGGAAATGTACTTTCAGGCATATTACTGAATCTCCAGCCTTCCCAAAGATGCTCAAGTGCAAGTGGTGAGATCTTGCTTTTGTAGAAGAAGGAGCTGTCATCTTCTCTCATACTTTTAGATCAAGATGTTTTGGAGAGGTGATCGAGTACTCTGTACAATAGCAACAGTGCCTGTCTTGTTCTTTCCTTTTCACAGGTTTTGTAAAGTACGGTAAAGAAGCATTTTGTTTCCAACACTAACCATCAGACACTTTCAGCCACTACAGAGGTGAACATTCAAACAATGATCATTCGAAACAATTACCACATTTTGAATGATTTTCAGAAAGGACTTCTATACTGACAGCTAACTGAGGTCTCATGTGGACACATCAAGGCCAGAAGTTGAAATGGGTATGATTTTTATTCCTTTTAGGAAAACAGACTAATAATGACCCACAGTCTTCTGCAATGCTACATACCACTAGTAAAACATCTGAATTATGGTTACAGTTCCTAATCTTCAGGAGAGAGAACATGCATGTTATCATACAGTTTTCAATACTAAAAGACTGTGACTTGGTCACAGAAGTAAACTGTAGCTGTTAATACTCCTTCTGGCTAAGAATTCTGCTGTAGTCTACAGTCATAATCTTTTGGTTAAAACAACAATCTCTGTTCTGCTTCTTTGGGTGAAAATGCTCAGAAGTATGAATTTAATACAGCAGGTATACATGTGAGATTCTCTGGTGGGGGATGAACTATTCTGTTCAGCTCAAGGACATTTTCCTAAAGGTATTTCAGGCTAATAACTTAAGGACCAGTATGAATGCAATATGAGA
This sequence comes from Acanthisitta chloris, assembly GCF_000695815.1. Taxonomy (NCBI): domain Eukaryota; kingdom Metazoa; phylum Chordata; class Aves; order Passeriformes; family Acanthisittidae; genus Acanthisitta; species Acanthisitta chloris. The sequence goes on from NW_008691937.1 coordinate 210,776, forward strand.
AAAAGGTCACATATGAGCATTTTTTGAGAGCATTATTTCTTTCTAACACTAAAGATTAGTAGCATATAAAAGTTCCTATTTTATCCACAACCAGAACAAAGCTGAGCTCTTAGAAGCCTTTTAGTGTCCTTGATTGCACCACTAATCAGCTAGATGACATGATCATGTCAAGAACATCTGCATAATTCTACTTGTCTGGATTTAATTTGTCGATTTTTAAAGATACAGATTGATAAACTGTACTACTGCTATGCCTTCTGAACTGCCTCCTGGCCTTGTGCATGGTCCATATGTTTATACCAAGCAATTTGTTCAAGTTCCAGAAAGACAACCAACTGGATTGGATAGTCACAGAAAAGTTCAGTGAATGTTTATGGCTGCATGTTTTTTTTTCTTAAATTAGGTATCTTTGCTAAAATAGTTATGAAAAGAAAACAAGGTATATTCTTCATCTTGATCCACTGATTTTACTCCAAAGGACAGATTAATTGTCCTTAACACAGTTTATAAACCCTTACAGCATTATTCACTTAAGTTTAAATAAATATAAGCAACAGCAAATGAGTACCTACAAAATACAGCAGAAGTAATATATCTCTAATGCAAAGGTTCAGGGAAGGAAACTTTCTGAAGAAAAATGGATCCCTTATGACCATCTTAAGGTATCATAACGCTCACACTGCCATCTAGTACAAGAATTCATAGACACCAGAGCTCACCTGACTGTCTTTACTGCACTGACATCAACATGTGAGTCCTTAATCCTGGACTTGATGATCTTGGAGCTCTTTTCCAACCTTAGTGGTTTTAAAAGGCTGACACCAACACCTCCTTCAGCAGCCTCCCAACTTGTTTGCATCCCTCCACACCACCCTTTCAGTAAACAGGACAGAATCTCCAGTTCTGTAGATTTTGTATAGTACTGAATATATACCCTTACCATGTATTCTGTAACACCCCCTGCACAAAAGTCCCTCACTGGTCAATTCACTGATCAATTCCACCTGTGCATTGAGTCTTTGCAGGTGCAAATTTCTTTCATTCAAGCTTGGTCTTGGTCCAATTTCTTTTCAATGCAATCTTGAATAGCAATAAAAGTCACCTCTGGTCACTAGGAAAAAATATTTTCTATTACTCAAGGTGTAATTATGTGTCAGCTCCACTTTTCTCGTCATTTCCTGATCTCTGCTTGGCTATAGGTGATGTATTTCCTACTGTTCTGTACCCACTTCTATGCTCCACAAAGCTCCTCTTCCTCCAAGCATAGCTGGTTGGTGTCTGGGAACAGACAGTCCCAGCCTTCCTCCAGAGAGTTTCTCCCCTGGGAAGCACTTTAACAAGCAGAAGGGAAATGGTGCAACTACCACCCTGGCACTCAGCCATACCCATTTAATAGAGCACAATGTGCATCCAATAACTGTGAACAAGTTAAACAGCTGTAAAACCTCTCATGGATACCCTAAAAAGGACCAGGTTTGTTATGTTATACCTTTCCCTGACAGTTACTGAGCATATATATCTGTGTGGAGGACTCCTGAAAAATCCCTTGCGGGAGTTCGCATACAAAGAGGCGATGCCATTATCATCTTCTTGAATATCTCATGATGACTTTTATTATTTACAAAAGTGATTCTTTTACACACACCTATTATACGCGCCCACTTATCATTGGTTAACTACTGTTACTAGCCCACCTTACACACAATATAATTGGTTATTAACATATCAATCATAAAATGCCCCAATCATTGTTCTCCACCTGTAACCATCTTCAGCTCCTGCATCCCACAGCCAGGAGCTGTTTATCTTGCTACCTCCTTTCTCACATTCCAGCTGCAGCTGTGTCCTTGAACAGCTTAGCTTGCAGCTTGCTCAGGCCCTGCTAGCAAGGCTGGATTGCTCACATGTCTGTTAGCAATCAGAGATTCTCCCACAATCCCTTATCCCTTACCACTGCAAAGCTTCTTGCTTTTAATGGGATTCCAGTTGAGTAAGGCTGAGGCTTACTTTGCCATTAACATGTTTTTACACCATTTTAATATTGCCCTGAGAAACTAATTAAACAAATAAATGTATTTAATTCTATATTTATTAAAAATAATAGGTTGATTTGACAGACATGGAGTGATAGTGAAGGAATGCAAAAAAGCAGCATCAAGGACCATCTAGACCAATTAGGTCTTTTTTTTAAAAAATAATAAAAATCCATGATTAAGTTCATAGCTTAGTTGCTAGCTAAGCAACACTACATCCCATTTCTCTTCAAGCCTCTAAGGTCCTGGCCTGAAAAGCTTTGAGGATTGTCCCCTAAATAGTATAGATAAGCCCTTAGCTGATAAGCACATATCAGCAAAAATCATCAGAACATATGGATACTCTCTACTTTTAGAGGAGAAAGACACAACTTCACATGGAAGCTGTATACAACTAAATCTGATTTAAATATACATCCCAAGAAAATATTGCTGATGGAGCCACTGTGTACATTCAGCACAGACATAACCACCTGGAGCTGGATTCACCTTTCAGGGGGATTACTCTCCTATTCCACTTTCTCTTGGGTTTAGATCTGACACAGGAGATGCTCATCCTGTTTCTTAGCTTAGTATCTTGAGATACAGATCTTCACTGAGCTGTTTCTACTGTGAATAAAATGTTATAAAAATCACCTGTGTCTCCCCAGGGATTAAAAACAAGACAGATGTTACCGAGCCTTCCACTACAACCACCTGTCTGCAACTTTTCTGTTTCTATTTTCCTTGGTGATGTCCAGAAATAAAAACACTTATCCAGGATAGATGAGGCATTTGAATGAGGTTCCTGAGCATTTCCTCTGTGAAATTGAGTCAGAAGTAAGAGCAGCTTATGGAAATATCAGCTAAATCAATACATGTTTTTCCACAGCATTTTTGAATGGTGTTTGTATTTCAGTCACAAATGCCCCAGGAAGAAGTGAGGCATTTAAATCAGGTCCGTTCTAGCACCTCATTCTGCCTGTCAGGCATAACTACACTGAGTTTTATGAGACAAAGCCCATTCTCATAAGATTTCTTGCTATTTCTCCTGTAAGACTGAGTCATTTCAAAAATGCTACACCAATATACACAGACCACAGATTTACTGAAGCAACATCAAGTAACTACCAAAGTAAGATAACCAATTCAAGGCAATAAAATTCTATAATTTAGGAATATTCACCAAGCTCTCTTGGGGAAAGGAACACCATTTTAGGCAAAGAGAGGAAAGGAAAAAAGCAAGAGCTACACACATTGATGCATAATTTAAAATCTTTTAGCAAGAGCAGCAAATACTTAGAATTCAACTGTTGCACACAGCAAGGGATCTGTTTCTACACATCTCTTGCCACAGTCATTCATACAGCAGCTGTTGCAAAACTTTACTAATAAGCCTCATGGCTTCACACAAAACTATTCACTGTTCAGAACCATCTTTTCATAATTAAGATCCTACTTCAGTCTTTCCCCAGATAATTATGTTATCATTTTAGAAGCCAAACTTATTTAGCAGTAGAGTCACTTAAAAAAAAACAGCGGCTGTGAGAAAAGTTAGAAGAAAGGTGGGGGACCATACTGCTACCTGAATTCCTCTCCCATCAAAAAACACACCTTCTTTCAAAAAGCTACAAGCACTACTCCTAAAATGCTCCATCAACCCAGTATAATACAGCGTGAAGAGCCATCTTTTTTCATTAGTCCATTAGATTTCAAATCTGTGCTTTTAAGTATTTACTCTTTAATTGTGCTTAATAAATGCTTAGTTCAAGTTCTTGCCAAATTTACAAGGCGTGGTCTTTAGGCTGAACTATAATCTCCAGTGTTTATAAGTAATTATAATTCCCAATCTCTTTCCATTAAAAGATATATAAAAGAAGAAAATATGAGGGAATAGCTATATAAATGACAGATGATTAAGGACAGACTTCACAGAAGCACAGAATCAATCAGGTTGGAAAAGACCTCTGAGATCATCCACTCCAACCTATGACCAAACACCACCATGTCAATGAAACCATGGCACTAATTGCCACATCCAATCTCTCCTTAAACATCCCCAGGGATGGTGACTCCACTACCTCACTGAGCAGTGCATTCCAATGTCTAATCACCCTTTCTGTGAAGAAATTCTTCCTAATATCATGCATAAACTATTAATGGTATCTGTTACTTATCCCTCCTGCAACAAGCCAGTCTCAGTATCATAGCTCTGAGTCTCAGCTGAATGAAACCCAAATCAAATGGACTGGAATGTAAAAACATTACAATTTCACTACAACAGACAATAGCTTTTACTTATCTTTCTGATGCTTCCTTCTATGTCATTTCTTTATCTATTATCTTGCTCTCCTGGTGAAAATTCCTCGGAGCAATGGGGAAACACTAGGAAAGAAAAACTAGTTATCAGTATGGCAGCAGTCCACTCTGGATCAAGTGAAAATTGCCAAATGGTTAGACGATGCAACAATACCAACTAAACACATAGTGAAAGGGTTGGTTTGTATTCTTCTTTGAATGATGGAAGTCCAAACTGAAGGGCTTTTACCTGGTATACCCATGTGTAACTCATACAGCTATTACATAACAGCCTGATGGAACGTATAAATCTGCTTTAAAAGGGGGTGAACATGATGAATTTTCTACTGATATAGGTTTGAGACACTGGAAATCAGGGTGGGAATATAACCTTGTAATAAATTATGGATTTGTGTCCCTTGAAAAATAAGCAATAATAGAGTAATAGTAAATCATAATAGTAAATAATAGTAAATCATAATAGTAAAAAATCTCAAAAATATTTTGGCTACAGTTGTTCTCCTCTTGAAACAGAGCAAGAAAAACTTGGATAATCAAGTGTGTACAACAAGAAAATTAGTATCTTTTGGATGAAGACACTGAATCCCCAAAACTCAAGTCAAGCAATGCATAAATCCCTGCTTCGAGTGGGTATCATACTGAGCATCTTTTGTGGCTGGTGCTGTGATTCAATTAATTGTTACCTATTGTCAACAGCCTGTTATGAAGGTGCTTATAAAACACCTACTGAATTGGAGGAGGTGGAATCCCCATATGGATCAGGATATTCAGATCAACCTATTCACTTATCTTCTGAATTTCTCACATTTGAATACTGTAATCACTGAGGAGTGGAAAATAAATATTTATGAAAACAGTGCTTTCAAGAAAGCTATTTTCTTGAGAAATTAGTTTTGCTTCTTGTTTTGGCGCTTTTAATTATTAATTCAGCAAGAACTCAATAGACTCTTGAACCCAAGCTTGAACAATGAGATCTGGTACATGGAAATAATTGTCTGAGATTTATTTCAGGACCCATGATTTAACTATTGGTACTTCTGTGAGTTTCTTTGTCATGAAGTGTCTTTCCACACACCATGTTTTACTTTCATCTTGCTCTTCCTTGGATCTTTTGATGTCATGCTAATGATTGTGTTAGTGCCATTTCACACAACTGAACTAAGGATATTTGAGTGTTCATATGTGATCACTGGAAATATCTCAAGCAGCTACTGAGTTAACAGGAAAGTAACTTTTTCACGAAGTTGCATTTCTGGGGTACAAGTTAAATGATATCCAAGAAGTGGATTAAAAGTACTTAAAGTGGGATTGTTTTCTGAGCTTTTATTAACAGGATAAGTGAGGGCTTATAGCCAGAGTTCTGTATATCTTGAGTCTGTGACTATCCCCCCCAGGTGCCCATTTCCACGAGGCTACCCTGCTTCCTTAACAAAAAAGGGAACAAGATGATGTCTCTAGTAAAAATTAGCAGTTTTATTCTCTGACACATGCAAGAAAAGATGGAATAGACCTGGAACTTGGGATAGGTTTCCAAATGCCAGTTAATTTAAGGGTGATGAAGGCTCTGGTCATATGATTGTACTTGGTTCAGCACTGGGAGTGGGTTATAATCCCACCAGATCCTGTGGAGATCTTTTAACATTAAATGTGCAAAAAAGTTTAAGAAATTTGTCTGGGTGTTTGCTGAGATTTACAAGTCCTAAAACTGCTAGTGTGCTATAGCCCTCAGTTAACTGATGGAAAGTTATGTGAATAATACATGAAGGCAATAAGAATTAGATATCCTACTTTACTAACCATAAAAGTAAGAGTCTACAGATTTCTAACACCACCCTACTCAACACATTAATTAAATAGTGTAATGCCCTGGTCTGCTCAGCAGGTTTAGGGGAAGGTAATTTTGAATTACTCTGGGCAGTGTGTGGGAAAAATAGCACTAGTCTCAGGAGGTGTAACAAGGAATATGTTTTGCTTATAAATTTTGGGTCATCTGGGTGAAATAAAACACTTGGCAAAGGGCAACTCAGTAAACTCCAGAGCATCCAAACACAGTGCAAGCTTTAACTCAGCACACCTTAAAGAACAAAGCCATAAGAACAAATCCAGACATTGAACACAGCACTTAGCAGGTCATGAAGGGGATACTTCTGACTGCTGCTTACAATTTATATATTGAGGAGTAGAAGACAAGAGAAGAAAAAGAGAAAGATAATAAAGAGAGATAGTCACCATCCATGGATCCAGAGTGGTCTCAGCAGCTTTGAATCGAGGGCAGCTAAGCTCCATGCGGCACAAGTCTCTGTCTTTCCCTTCGCCCGGGGCCATTCCCAACGTGAGGTTATGCTTGCACCTGTGCTTTAGGCAGACCCAGGGAGCTCTTGGCACCTATTTCAAGGCTTCCATCAGAGCCGTGTGATTGACCAATACAATTAGAGTGAAGACCGGTGGGGACCTTTTAAGTCTCAAGCAGGTTGGGAGGGGTGGGGAGGAGCTGCTGTCCCACCTGTGCAGAGCACACCCTGCTCTCTCACCTCTTACCCACCTGGTTGTTTTGAGCCAGGCAACATTTCCTTTGGTCTCTGACAAGCTGAAGACATAGAAACCAGTTACTGACTGAAAATAACTAATTTCCTTTCAATAAAAAGGAAATTATGGCTTATGATATCATAACTATGGAGGGTTTAGCTACAAACATACCTAACAAAAGCAGCAAGTGTTCAGCTGGGACCTGTCAAACAATCTGATAGTCAAGAAAATCACTGGTGGCGCTTTGCTCCATTGAACACTTTATCTGGCTATCAGGTCTTGGTTAAACAACAACAACAACAACAAATAATAATAAAAAAAAATTAAAAGGAAAAGCTACAAAGCTATGGCTAATTTCAGTATAGGAAAGAAAATAGGAAATGAGATTTTGATCGCTTCTATGCTGTACCTAATTTCTTACAGTAGATCTGTCAACACAAAGATACATTTAAAAAAAGAAGTATGATATCTGGTAATATCTCCTGTAGGAGTACCTTCCAAAACAGACAGCACCTTTAGTAAGAGGGTTCATGTGTTTCCTGTTTTCCAGGTGTATAGTCTCTTAAAGCTTTGGTGGTAATCTCATTATTTTTCTCCAAATGACAAGCAAAATAGAAAACAAATCAAATTGAGAGTTGATGACAAATTGGTAGTACTATCTTCTACTTGAAAAAACTCCAAACCATGCAAAAGAGAAAACCATTTGTCCATCTATTGTACAGAACATGGTGATTCAGATGCTGTCTGGAGTACTTAAAACATTTAGTACCTAAAAAGGCAGAAATGGACAGAGCTCCAGCCAGACACACTTTCCTATTCTTCCCTCCAAGACCCAGTGCTAGAACTCAGAAGCTTCTTCAGCTGAAATTCCCAATTCTGGACAACAGATGCAAGGTACAGGGCCTTGTGATTGATAGAGTCTATTTTAGCTTTGACTTAAACTCAGAGAATCTGATATAAAGCAGTTGGTTCAGAAATGCCTTTAACAGCCTAGCCAGCTCATGGGGGCAGAAGACTCAGAAGTCACACCAAGCAGCTGGCAGTGCTTCCAGGAAACTCAGGACAAGTTGAACAAAGGTACCTACTTGTCTGCAATGTCAGGGGAAGACTCAGAAGTCATGACAGTAATAAAAAACTTATATGAGAAAATAGTAACATGCACATAAATGATACAGGTTATAGAATAATTCAGGTCACTCTGGGTGTAATCATGGGTGTTAAGGAAAAGCTATAAGGATCCAAAGTTGCTGTAGGAAGATCCTTGAACAGCAGCTATGACAACCAGAGAAAAGTTTAAATAAGATGCTCTCATCTGCCAGTAAAAATCTTTCCCCTTGGACTCAGGAAGACATGATGACAGGACAGGCAGAGATAATAGACAAAATGAATGAATTTGTCCTGGAATTGTGAGACTTATTCTATCAAAGATGGGGGAAAGTTGACAGTAATATCAATGCACTTGGGCTTAGATGAGCTTGGAGGTGCAATTCATAACATCCATACCAGTCTTCTCACTGGTTTCTTGAAGAAATCTATTGTTCCCAACAATGGCACACAAAACAATTATTCCTTTAGGAATAAAGTTTCTCTTTAAAACATAAAAAAATAGTAGAGCCAACACTTGACCATTCCACCTCTGTCAATGTCAGGGAGAAATCACCAGTGGCACAGGTCTTCTATGGAAAATTAATTTGTACTATTTTTAGCTATTAGGAATGTTTTTCGCCTAATGATCCCTGTTCAGATTTGTCATTGTTTTTTGTCATCAGGTTGTCCTCTATAACCACACCATAGCCTTGCAAGAAAGGTTCAGAAATAAATATTATGTGCTAATTACAGTTCCAAGAATTGTTGTCATGAGTTGAGTGATTAGGTGGCTAGAGGTAAACTCAGATTACTTCTTCTTCATTTAATAAGCAAACGGGCACCAGTGTTCTCTAGTGCAAGTCTTCTGCAGTACCCTCTGAGAAAGCATTTGGACATGGGATTTTTGTCTTAGTCCTCTCTTTCATCAAAGCTTGTTGGATTTCAGGATATGACATTCATGATATAGGAAGCATTCAAAGAAAATGGGAAGAGATGGATGGAAGAATAGCATTGACTTTTATTATGAGACTACTAACATAGGAGGTAATTTAACCAGTCATTGACTTCCAGAATAACATCTGTATATACTGGACAGCTTCTATTCAAAGTAGATTCATTCAAAGTTGAGACTAATGTATAAATTACACCTTAACAAATGAAAAACTTCCACATCTTTCAGTAATAAAAAAGTGTGTTTATATATTCACCAATAAATGATTTTTGAGTGTCTCTCAGCTGCCTGTCCTTCAATTCTCAAGAATCCTCTTGAATTCTCAAGTCTAAAAAACATAGAGAAAAACAGTTATGCCTCAGTTGCTGTGGCTGTCAGGGCAGTTCAGAACAGAAATATTTCGTACTAAAATTAGAATTCTTCAATGCTAACTGCTCCTATTTCAAAATGGAAGTAGGATACAATTTACAAGTGATTACCTGCAGAAAACAGTATTAATCCCAATTTAGCTGAGAGGGGGGCAGAGTTCCATTAGCCAAGTTAGCAGAAAAGGGATTACATAGACTCTGAGATGGTTCTAAGTATTTGTGAAAATCAAAGTCAGTCAAGCCCTAAACAGAACAGCTTGGGCTTATACTGCCCAGCACACATACATGGAGGGTTTATGCAGATTGATGCATCATTTCTAAAATCCATGTTCCATGGGTGCTATAATGCTTCTCTACTCAGTAAGCATTGTGCAGGTTTTAATCAAGTTCATAAAGAATTCAACATCAAAAACTTATTGGTTAACATCTGTGATTTTAAACTCCTTCATCATAAAATTAGCTGTGTTGTATAATGTAGGTCTAAACTGTTTCATCTTTAATGAAGACATTGGCTGGAGCCAGGAAGAGCTGAAAGTAAACTTCAGGAGTCTCTGTTGTCTAATGAGTGACTGGAACCAACAACAGAACCTATGTAGTCTCTACAGGCACAGCACTATCTGTCCAGTATCTAGTACTGAACACCTGAGGAAGTGAAAGAAAGAAATGGATTTCACAACTTAGGTTCTATTTTGTGTTCCTTACAGAAGAGTGTGGAAAATGGCAGTCACATTTCATAGAAACATTCTTTCACATAATCTATAAACAGCAACACACATCTTGCATGGCTCTTTTTGCTCATTTACTTTTCCCTTCGACTTATATGGACTGGAAAAATAAATGAGTTTTCCTTAAAACAGCAGACTATGAGTGGATCCCTTTTTTCAGAATCTTGCTCTTTCTCTGGATGTATTCTTATAATCTCTCATAATGAAGAGACATAAATTAAAGACAAAATTAAATTGATGAACAACTTAAGTCCATCCTATGCTTATCTGAGGTAAGAGATATGGAGCAGAGAGGTTGACATTTTCCACCACTGAAAATTCAGATTGTATAATGAGCTTTCCAGGTGGTCACTATACATCAGTTTTGGTCATTTGTATGTAATGATAATGCCCATTTGATTGTGATGTCTCTAAAGCTAAAAATAGAACATATTCATTTACTGCATATAATCACCAAGACTGACATGTTTTCAGAAAAGCTGATAATATAAGAAACTTATTCCATACAGCCAAAATGAATGGTATTTCTGTATGAACAAGAAAATATTGAAACTAAAGAAGGGAATAGTCTCAGGATATGGAAGACTGGAACACATGACAGATTTAGGCTCATTTGCCAAGCCAGTGTAGAAGCTCAAACTTTGTGACTGCTCTTCATATGCAGCCAAGACCTTGTATTTACAGTACCTACCTGAGCGATCTGCTTTCTTTGACAACCTCAGCTGAATTCAGGGAATCCTAATTAATTATGTCCTGGGACCTAAGTATAGAAAACTACTCCACAGTCAGTTAACTTGGATAGTACACAATATTTGTCATTTTCAAAGAAGAGTACAGACAGTAAAGGCTGCACTGGGACACTTCTGTCAAACCAAGGAGTTAACAAGGAGTCACAATAAAGTCTATGCATCAAGCAGTCATAACCATTTTCCATGGAGATCCTAAGAGGGGAATTGAGTATGTAGGTGCATTCTGTGGTGCATTTTTTACAATATCACTGGGTCCTTTGACTTTAATCTGAGTAATTGTGTATTTGTACAGGGAACTCAGCCATGCCAGTTCAAACATCTATTTTAACTCCTTAATATATGGTCCTGGTTATTTAACTCTCCAGTTTGGTTTTCTTCTGCTTTTAGTTCCATTTTGTGACTAATTCAAATCTTTCCTGTCTATAACAGTGAATCACAGAATCATAGATTTGGTTGGCAGGTACCTCAAAGACCATCTAGTTCCAATCCATCTGCCACGGACAGGGACAGCTTCCACTAGACCAGGTTGATATGAAATGCCTCCACTCTGCTAAGAGATGTCATAAAAAATGAATTATCTTTGCAAGCATCCCTATTTTCCTCTGAAGATCTCTTTGCTACATGGACATTCATCAGAGCCACACTTTTAAATCTAATTGTGAGTGCAAAAGGATCTCACAGCCTTAGGACTGCACGAGAGGCAAATCAGCCTGATTTGCTCATAGAAATGGATTTTATTCAGTTCTCATATTGTTTCTAAGAATCTACCTGGTTATTTCCTTCTCATCACTGATGCTCCCTGTTCCTGACGCCTGCTTTGTTCAGCTTCAGATTTTCTGGCTCCTTGCCCCAGACTACATCTTCTGTTTCTTAGGAGTTTGCTTTATCTTCTTACTCTTCAAGCTTAATAGACCCAGAAACCCTTATCTTAAGCCAGTCTGGAATTGTGACAACTCCAGACTTTGGAATACCTGTATTCCTGCAATTTGTAAACCTAAAACCAGTTACAATCCAAAGAACAATAGTATCATGTCAATAGAAAATATCTAGTCTAGTCTTTTGCATGATATCAGCCAAAAAAATTCTATTTAAGGATTCCTGAACCTACCACAAGCACTAAAATTTGAATATAGGACATCATTTAGAAGCTAGTGAAAGCTAAACACAATTAGGTAAAATTACAACATAGGCCTTGGCTTTCTTGCCAGTTAAACTCCTTATTTAAAATAAATAAAATATATAAATTGCTACATTTTTAGTTTGAATTTGTCTGCCAAAAACATTTATGGCTTTTTTGGTCATATCTCATGTTGAATGACAGCTAAATGATATTTTTGGTCCAAAATTTTAACCCAGTATAGACTAATTTAGCAATTATATTTAAATGAAAAATTACAGGATGCAAAGGAGCTTGTTTTCCTCTATTCCAAATTATATAGGAAAATAGGAAAGTCAAAACTGGCAGTGAGACTGTGCTACAATGCTGAATCCTAATCCTTTTTCTGTTGCATTCTGCAGATCATTTTTCACACTGGATTAAAAAGGAAAGACAATCGATTCAAAGAAACCTCAGAGTGGTTTGCCATATTTAGTTTTCACATATTATTTTCAATGCATTCAAATTTCATGGATGTTACTAAAAAAATGCTTCCTTTACCTTTTTTTATTTTTTGCAGTTAAGAAAACAGAAAAGGCATAAAACAGAATTATTTGCCCAAACTCATACAAACTGATAGTGATAGAGTCAGGAATAAAATCCAGGTCTTGTGGTTGTTATTCTGATGCACTAGTGATTGGATTATGCTATTTCATCTCTCCTTAGTGGAGATGCTGTTCTGCAGACTGACCTCTGGAGCCAATACAGATACAAGCATAGCATTTGTTAATCTAAAGACTCTCAAGAGAGGAAGAAAATGTGACAGCAGGTATTAGATAGAGGGCAGGCAAACACACCACAAATACAGACCCAGGCTTTATGTGGAGTTATAGGAGCTATTTTAAGTGAATCTGACTGAGTCATTAACTTCATTAGTCACACAAAGAAGAGGATGTCCAAACTTCAAACTGAAATAATTTGGAGAATATGTTTCCCTCAAGCAGATTTGCCTTCAGATCTCCTGTGTTATCTAATATATGTTTTAGTTACTGTAAACAGAGAAGACTAGTGTAGCAAAAGCAGAGGACTGTGACAATTTCAAATTAAAAATGCACTAATCGGGATACAACAAATGTTAGCTGGCCTTGAACCTAAATATACTAAAAATAAACATATTACACAGTGTAACCAACAACACAACGTTTTTGTAATGCTGTTACAGCATCAGAGCAATGTGATGGCTAAAAGTGTAAAACTTGAAGACATCCACGTGATAAAAAAGGGGCTAAGTAAAGGACAAGGTAGCAAAAGGTACTGCAAACAGCCAGGACATCCTGCCTAATACACATGAAAGACAGCTGGCAAAATTGAAAACAAGGTTAGCACTTACAGGAGCAGATGAGATTCCCCCTCTCTGCCTGGGTAGACTAGAAGAAGCAAGTAGCATAAAACAAGAAGTATGGAAAGAAAAGACAAAACAGCTAACACAGGGTAAAAAAGGCATTAGGAAATGGTTTAATTATGATCCAAAAATTTTCAGGCAACATAAAATGTGAACATGGATTTCTCTGCCACATGAGTTCTCAAAACAAATCTGTCAAAGCTATGCTTTAGTTGGAGTCCCAACAATGAAATACAATGTCCTTCATTCAGACAGGTGATATTTTAGGATGTGTCTTACTGAGCTTCTGTGTTATAAATCCTTCTGATCATTAATGCAAATGTTATCAGATAGGCAGTCCATAAGTGTATGACTCAGCAACAGATTCCCTTCTGAGTCAGCCTAAAGGATACTGCTTCACGATCCCTATAGATGGATCCCATAATATATTTCTCTTTTCCTTTAAAACAACTAAAAGAATTGTGGTAAATGAGTTTGTACATGTGTAGTATGTTGTATAAGATTTCTGAAAGATTTCGAATGATAGATATGAGAGAGGTTCATAATAGGTTTATTAGTTGGGAACATCAGCCATGTTAGTAGAGCGCATACTTATTTCACTAAGCTCTTCTTTGTTGTAGAGACACCAGCTGCAAATCCCTGCACTGCACTTGGCTCCTTCTAGTTATTTCATGATCCTGTGGTCTGAATTATTGGTATTTGACAATGCATTC